>NC_057391.1:24258890-24558890 GCF_019320065.1 Cervus canadensis
AGAGAGTCCTGAGGGTTGTCCTCATTCTTTGATCCTTTTTTTCTTATTTCCTCTCTGCTTCATTTATTTCCACCATTTTATCTCTACCTCACTTATCCTATCTTCTGCCTCCGTTATTCTACTCTTGGTTCCCTCCAGAGTGTTTTTGATCTCATTCATTGCATTATTCATTTTTAATTGACTCTTTTTTATTTCTTCTATGTCTTTATTAAACAATTCTTGTATCTTTTCAATCTTTGTTTCCAAGCTATTTATCTGTAACTCCATTTTGTTTTCAAGATTTTGGATCATTTTTATTATCATTATTCTAAATTCTTTTTCAGGTAGATTCCCTATCTCCTCCTCTTTTGCTTGACTTGGTGGGCATTTTTCTTGTTCCTTTACCTGTTGGGTATTTCTTTGCCTTTTCATCTTGTTTAGATTGCTGTTTCTGGAGTGGACTTTCTGTATTCTGGAGGTCTGTGGTTCCTTTTTATTGTGGAGGATTTACCCAGTGGGTGGGGTTGGACGTTTGGCTTGTCAAGGTTTCCTGGTTAGGGAAGCTTGCGTCAGTGTACTGGTGCGTTGAACTTGATTTCTTCTCTTTGGAGAGCAATGGAGTGCCCAGTAATGAGTTTTGAGTTGGGTCTATGTGTTAGGTGTGACCTTGGGTAGCCTGTATGTTGACATTCAGGGCTATGTTCCTGTGTTGCTGGAGAATTTGCGTGGTATGTCTTGCTCTAAAACTTATTGGCTCTTGGGTGGTGGTTGGTTTCAGTGTAGGTATGGGGGCTTTTGGACGGTCACTTATCATTTAAAGTTCCATGTAGTCAGGAGTTTTCTGGTTTCTCAGTTTTGGGCTTAAGTTTCCTGCTCTGGATTCAGTTTATCATTCTTTTCCTGTAGTCTCTATGGATACTTCTCCACTATGCTCTTACATCAGCTCTGATAATTAAACTTCTAGGTTAATGGCGAAAAGATTCTCCCCCGTTAGGGACACCAAGAGAGGTTCACAGAGTTACATGAACAGGAGAAAAGGGAGGAGGGAGATAGAGATGAGTAGGAGGAGAAAAAGGGGGACTCAAGAGGAGAGAGACAGATCTACGCAGCTGTCTGTTCCCAGAGTGTTCTCGTATCTCAGACACCTACAAGGATTCACAGAATTGGATGGGGAAGAGAAGGGGAAAGGAGGAAATAGAGGTGTTCTGAGGTAGAAAACAGAGAGTCAAGATTGGGAGGGAATAATCTTCGGTTTTAAGATAGGGCTTCTCTTTTTTTTTTTTTTTGTAAGGTTATAGTGTAGTGAAGATGAAAATGAAGAGTAGTAGAGGAGTACTAGAGGACTTTAAAAAGAAGAGAAAAAGAAAATAGAAGAGAAAAAGGAAAGAAAAAAAAAGAAGAAAAAGAGAAAAGAAAAAGAAAAAAGAAAAGAAAGAAAAAATTTTTTTTCCCCCTAATTAAAAAAATCGTAAAAATCTATGAAAATGAAAGTTAAGGAGTAATGGGGGAGTAATAGGGAATTTTAAAGGAAAATAAAAGAGAAAAAATAAAAAAGAAAAATATAAAAAGAAAAAAAAATTTTTTTTTTTTCCTTACTTACAAAAAACAGAAAAATAAAAAAAAAAGTAAAAATATGTCTAGGAATTTCTCTGGAGCTGTTGGGGTCAGTGTGGGTTCGGCTCAGTTTCAGATAGCTCCTCGTTCCAGCTTGCACTTCTCGATATCTACAGGGCCCTTCCGGTGAAGTCGGTGTTTTCTTCAGGGATTTTAATCTGTTGCACCAGTCCCTTCTGAAGCGGTTCCCTTTGTTTATTTGGCTTCTGTTTGCCGGTCTCTTCAGAGGCTCATTTCCGCTCTGACACAGGCGGCCGGAGGCGGACTCTTATTCAGGTAGCTAGTTCCGTTGCGCTGCTGGGAGGGGCTGACGCTGCGGGGCGGGGCTGGCGCTGCGGGGCGGGGCTGACGCTGCGGGGAGGGGCTGGCCCTGCGGGGGCGGGGCTGACGCTGCGGGGAGGGGCTGGCCCTGCGGGGCGGGCTGGCGCTGCCGGAAGGGGCTGACGCTGCTTTCTCCGTCTGCGCTGCTCAGGCTCCCGGCTGTTCTATATGGAGCGCGCCCCGCGCTGCGCGAGGTTCCAGCCCTCGGGTGTTACACAAAAGCGCGGAAGGAAAAGCTGCGCCTGCTCTCCGTGCCTTCCCCGTCAGAGCGGTCCAGGCAGCCAGGGGCTTGGTGGGCGCGCTATCCCCAGGTGTGGCGCACCCACTCCCTTCCGCGGACCCAGTCTCAGTTTCCGCTGGCGCCAGACGGGTGCGCGCGCCTTCCGCCCTCCGCGTCCCCAGCCCCAGTCCCCGCCCCGCGCCGGTCGGGTGCCTGCGCCCTGTGTCTCGCCGCGACCTTCCCCTCCCCCCTGCCTCCTGCCTCCGGCGGGGCTGGGCCGGTCCGCAGCCTGCGAGCTCTTCTCGGGACTTTCCCCGTCCCTTTGTTCTGCGAACGGCCGGCAGTGTGTTCCGGCCGGTCAATTTTCTCTCTCTCCTTTGGTCTCCCACAGTTCAAGTTGGCACCTCACAGAAGCTCCCCCCGATTGTCCTCAGGGCACTCAGGCCCGGACCCTAGCCCAAGCAAGGCCGCCTAAGACTCCCTTCCCGGGACGGGTCTCCGTCCTTAGCTCTCCTGTCTCACTCTCCATCTTTTACACTTTGTCCTACCTCCCTTCGAAGACAATGGTCTGCTTTTCTGGGCGCCTGATGACCTCAGCTAGCGATCAGAAGTTGTTTTGTGAAGTTTGCTCTGCATTCGGTTATTCTTTTGATGAATTTGTAGGAGAGAAAGTGGTCTCCCGGTCCTACTCCTCCGCCATCTTGGCTCCTCCCCCTCTAGAATGTCTTTTTAGATATTTAAAAAGCTTTCCTTTGCTCTTTACTTTTTTTTCATATATTTGCCACTTTTATTGTGCTGATACTATTTTTCATATTGACATGAAGATATATACAATGTTAAAATTGATGTTATCATGATAGATGTTTTAGAAGACAGAAATATAAGCACTGACAGAAGAGTAAAGAGTTTGTTGGTGTTGGAAGAGTAATAGGAGACAAGTTTTGCCCTAGGATTGTACAATGTGTAAAAGCAAATACCAAAAAAAAAAAAAAAAAAAAGAGGTGTAAGTATCCATGCTGAAGATGAAGGGAGTTTCGCCTCTTCCTCAGAGCACTTACTTTAGAAAACTTGTACTTGTTTCTCTGTCATTGAAATGAATATAAAATTAAAAAGTTTTAAATTTTAAGGGGTTTTCAACAGCCTTGCCAGATTTATGACCTAGGAATGTCTCTGTCAAGGACCTGGGAAGTCTCTCTGAAATGTAATAATCAAGATAGAAAGGCCCCAATCTTACATTTCCTGTGGGAAGATAGGAGCCTAACATTGGTGGCCTAATTTCCAAGTTGAAAACTACCTCCTGTTATATAGAAATGTCCTTTTTCCTTTGTGTGAAGCCAATTAGCAAACACAGATGGCCAGTCCAATTACCAGGTGAATCTAGGATGAATTGATTATGTGTGATAAAATGGTCAAGTCTTTTTGAGGATTAGTTTTTGTTTATCTTGAGAACTTGTATGTAATGGGTTGTACTTGCTTGACTATAAAAGGATGAAATTTCTTTCAGTCTTTTACATTTCTCAGTGGGTTGCCTGTGATGCCCATAGTCTCCTGCTTTAATGCTTATTCAGTCATCAGTCAGTTCAGTTCAGTTGCTCAGTCATGTCTGACTCTTTGCGACCCCGGGGACTGCAGCACTCCAGGCTTTCCTGTCCATCACCAACTCCTTGAGCTTTCTCAAACTCATGTCCATCGAGTCAGTGATGCCATTCAACCATCTCATCTTCTGTCATCCCCTTCTCCTCCTGCTTTCAATATTTCTCAGCATCAGGGTCTTTTCCAATAGGTCAGTTCTTCACATCAGGTGGCCAAAGTATTGGAGCTTCAGTCCTGCCAGTGAATATTCAAAACTGATTTCCTTTAGGATTGACTGGTTTGATCTCTTTGCAGTCCAAGGGACTCTCAAGAGTTTTCTCCAACACCACAGTTCAAAAGCATCAATTCCTCTGCTTTCTTTATGGTCCAACTCTCACACCCATAGATATTAAGTAATAAAACTGCTTTATTCTCTTCCCCCATTGTGGAGCTTCCACAATGTGGAGCTTCCACCATTCCTGCCAATTTCCTAGATTGGCAGGAAATTTATATTTAATTATATTTCCCAGCAAACTAAACTCAGTTTTTCAATCTATGGCTCTATCATTTGCAAAATTGGGGATATGCAGTACATCTTTGAGATGCCTTATAGTCCTACAGTCAGTCTTCTTTTTAACCAAGAAATTAAAACAGCTTTTGTCCCCCCAAATATTTTAAATCAAGATCCTCACTTTTTTTTTTTTTGTCATACATTGATATGAATCAGCCATAGATTTACACGTATTCCCCATCCCGATCCCCCCTCCCACCTCCCTCTCCACCTGATTCCTCTGGGTCTTCCCAGTGCACCAGGCCCGAGCACTTGTCTCATGCATCCCACCTGGGCTGGTGAAGATCCTCACTTTTATGTTCCTAATAATTTCTTCATAGCATGTTTCATATCTTTGTTTCTCAGACTATATATTACAGGATTAATGAGTGGAGTAACTACAGAATAAAACAAAGTCACTATCTTCTGCATTCCAGCATCATGTTCAGATGTTGGGCTCACATACATGACCATCACTGATCCATAGAAAAGAGAAACCACAGTCAGATGGGACCCACAGGTGGAGAAAGCTTTTCTTCGTCCAGCTGCTGAAGGGACCTTCAGGACAGCTTGTAGGACCAGAGCATAGGACACCATGATGAAGAGAAAGGGGATAAATAAGAGGAGAGAACTTAAGGTGGAGCTAGTTAACTCTATTACAGGGACTCTGGTACAGGTGAGGGCCAACAAGGGACCTGGGTCACACAGGAAGTGGTTAATAATCCTGGACCCACAGAAGGACATTTGGGAAATGATGATGATGGGAATCAAGAACCAGAGGAAACCAAATACCCAGCAGCTGATCACAAGATTGGTGCAGAGATGTCTAGTCATGAGAGTGGGGTAATGTAGAGGCCAGCAGATGGCAAGGTATGTATCAAGTGCCATAATAGCCAAGAAAAAACATTCTGTAGAACCCAAGGAGAAGAAAAAGTAGAACTGTAGAAAACACCCAGAGAAGGAGATGAGCTTGTTGTCAGAGAGGAAGTTGGCCAACATGTTGGGGACAGTGGAGGTGACATACCAGATCTCCAGGAAGGAGAAGTTGGCGAGCAGGATGTACATGGGGGTGTGGAGTCTCTGATCCCAGCACACAGCACAGATGATAGAACCGTTGCCCATGAGGGTCAGGAGGTAGACAGCAGAGAAGAGCACAAAGAGGAGAATCTGCCCCTCCCTGGGGCAAGGGAAGCCCAGGAGGATGAAGCCAGTGATGGCGCTGGAGGTGTTGGGGGTGTTGTAGATTTTCATGAGTCTGCGGGCTGTGAAAACACCATCGCATTATTGAATGATTGTAAAGACAGGTGAGAACCCAGATATGAATTCACTCTGGGGAATGAAATACACATTTATGTATCAATAGTTACTATTTTAGTCTAAACCTGAATTACTGTCCTAGTTTAGCAGTTGGATTATAAAAACACAAGTCAATGAATATCAGTATATATAGAGATATTTACTTATTGTGAAATGTATGGAAACATGTTCAACATTTAAGTCTTTATATATAGAACTCTGCAGTAACTATCACTGAAGTTGAGAAATAGAGAATCACTTGCACTTTAGAATCTCTTATCCTCCATCCCAATAAAAGGATGACTATCCTCTGCCTCTTAGTCCCTCCATTGTTAACATTCTCCTTTCCTAATGGTAATCACCTCCCTATTTTTCTTTAATAACTAAGTATGCATTCGGAAAGATTTTTTTTTAGTTTTGCTTGGCTTTTATTTTACATAATTGAAATCCTAGTATATGTAGTATTTGGATGGCTTCTTTTGTTCAACAGTAAGGTTTTTTACATTCATGTTGTCACATGCATCTAGAGTGTGTCCATTTATACCCCACTATACTCTATGAATAAACCACCACTTATTAAACCATTGTACTATAGATGACTATTTTGGCTGTTTCTAGTTTGGCGCTGTTAGGAGTAATGGTACTATGAATATAGTTCTCTTTTCCTGGTTCACACATGCATGCATTTCTGTAGGCTAGATCATAAGAGCATGTGTATCTTTACCTTCAGTAGGTAAGTTCAACAGTGTTCCATCATTATTGCACTATTTATCACTCCTACTGATAGTATGTGAAAGCTCCAATTGTCAACATTCTTTTCTAACGGTAAGGTCTCTATTTGGAGAAGGCAATGGCAACCCACTCCAGTACTCTTGCCTGGAAGATCCCATGGATGGAGGAGCCTGGTAGGCTGCGGTCCATGGGGTCGCAAAGAGTCAGACATGACTGAGTGACTTCACTTTCACTTTTCACTTTCATGCATTGGAGAAGGATATGGCAACCCACTCCAGTGTTCTTGCCTGGAGAATCCCAGGGACGGGGTAGTCTGGTGGGCTGCTGTCTATGGGGTCACACAGAGTCGGACACAACTGAAGTGACTTAGCAGCAGCAGCAACAGGGAGTGAGATATATACTGCATTTTAATGACTTCTCTCTCTCTCTTTTCTTTTATTTTTGTAATATAAGACTGCATAGTTGTCTTCCTGGCAGTATTGCTTCTTTCAGAGTAGGAGCTTATATCAGAAATTTTTAGTTCTTTGGCCCATTTTTTGATTGGGTCATTTATTTTTCTGGAATTGAGCTGCAGGAGTTGCTTGTATATTTTTGAGATTAATCCTTTGTCTGTTGCTTCGTTTGCTATTATTTTCTCCCAATCTGAGGGCTGTCTTTTCACCTTGCTTATAGTTTCCTTTGTTGTGCAAAAGCTTTTAAGTGGAGATTTCTTAAAAAACTGGAAATAGAACTGCCATATGACCCAGCAATCCCACTTCTGGGCATACACACCGAGGAAACCAGATCTGAAAGAGACACAGGCACCCCAATGTTCATCGCAGCACTGTTTATTATAGCCAGGACATGGAAGCAACCTAGATGTCCTTCAGCAGATGAATGGATAAGGAAGCTGTGGTACATATACACCATGGAATATTACTCAGCCATTAAAAAGAATTCATTTGAATCAGTTCTAATGAGATGGATGAAACTGGAGCCCAATATACAGAGTGAAGTAAGCCAGAAAGATAAAGACCAATACAGTATACTAATGCATATATATGGAATTAAGAAAGATGGTAACAATAACCCTATATGCAAAATAGAAAAAGAGACACAGATGTACAGAACAGACTTTTGGACTCTGTGGGAGAAGGTGAGGGTGGGATGTTTCGAGAGAACAGCATCGAAACATGTATACTATCTAGGGTGAAACAGATCACCAGCCCAGGTTGGATGCATGAGACAAGTGCTAGGGCCTGGTGGGCTGGGAAGACCCAGAGGGATCGGGTGGAGAGGGAGGTGGGAGGGGGGATCGGGATGGGGAATACATGTAAATCCATGGCTGATTCATGTCAATGTATGACAAAAACCACTACAATATTGTAAAGTAATTAGCCTCCAACTAATAAAAATAAATGGAAAAAAAAATAAAAGCTCCTCCCAAATAAAAAAAAAAGAAATTTTTTATTTTCAAGGGAAAGTATTCTGGAAATTATAAAGAAAACTGTCTTCGAATTTGGTTTAGGAGAACATTTTAATGTATGTAATTTACAGCCATCTTTATCTTATATGAGCTTTGAGTCTTGTGCTCAGCCTTATGATTTAAAGGAATAACCTTCTAAAAGGTTATTTTTTTGTGTATGTTAATCACTTTATCATCTCACAATATTTTCAGCAATTTAAATAGCTTAGTTAATATTGAAGAACTTACTTTTTCTGGTATAATCTATTTCATTGTTACATCTCTTCTTTTACCCCTCACATCCAATTCATTAGCAGGATTCTTCTCTTTCTAAAGTATGGCTTGTATCATGCACTCCTTTGCCTTAACTGCTGTCTCTCAAGTTCAAATTACCATCCTTTCTTCCTTAGATTTCTGCAGCAGCATTCTAACACAGCTCCTTGCTTCTACTTTTGCCCTTCTACCCTCTATTTTCTAAGCAGCAACAGAGTACTCCTTGAAAAATGGAAAAACCGATCATGTTACACTTTTAAGTAAAATTTTTCTCTCTCAGCAATTCTGTGCCAAGACGTCTTACAGAGCTGTTCTAGAAAACAGGAAGGTGTTCTGGAAAACAGGAATTGCCATCAGCATTTTATGCTCAATCTAACATATTTAATTAGCTTGTATCACTACTCACTTTTTATTACTGAGCTCCTCTGTACAGAAGACTGATGACGTTATCTGCCTCAAGTCTGAGCTGAAACTGTCAAAAAAAATTTCCCCAAACAATCAGCCAAACAAACAGCAAAATACCAATAAACACCCTGCGTCAATTATAGAGGGCACTGTGAACATGGGAGCAATGATGTCTGTGTATTTGTACCCTGGCCCCTTGGACTGAGTTCATTAACAATTGCCTTGTTTTCTTCGTTTACTTGTTAAATTAGTCAACACCCTGGAAAAACTGAGATAGAGTATGTCTGAATGAACCAGGCCATGCCATACACAGTACAAGGATGGCATTCACCAATATTTTAATTTTCCCTCAAAGCTCAGGACAGTAGAAGCCTTGGTACTCATTTGTTGGCTCTCTCCCTAGAACCCACCCAGAGATGTTTCACGAGTGTGTGCTCAGTTGCTCAGTCAGGCCCAACTCTTTGCGACCCCATGGACTTCACCCTGCCAGGCTCCTCTGTCCATGGAATTTTCCAGGCAAGAATATTGGAGTGGGTTGCCATTTCCTTCTCCAGGAGATCTTCCCAACCATGACAACTCAATTCACTTCCTTAGTTTGTACAGTTTCAGTGAGGGGTTGTAACATTGAATAATCTGTTTCTGGAAGATACTTGAAAGTAAGGATAATTTTCCAGAGTGGGATGACTGGTAGGCAGCTGTATATGATAGAAAATTTTTTATTTATTTATTTTTCATTTCTTTTTATTAGTTGGAGGCTAATTACTTTACAGTTTTGTAGTGGTTTTTGCCATACATTGACATGAATCAGCCATGGATTTACATGTGTTCCCCATCCTGATCCCCCCCTCCCCCATCCCATCCCTCTGGGTCTTCCCAGTGTATGATAGAAAAATTATTGAATTTAGAATTAAGAACTTTTGTTTACTTGTCATAAGAAATTAATACTTAGCTATAATAAGCACATAATTATACCTTCTTTAAAGGGCTGTTATGAAGATAACTGATCGAGATAAATTCCTGTGGAGGTACTTTGACTATTGCCTGACCAGTAAGAGTTTAAGAAATATTGGTTGTATGTATATGACCGTAATAATTCAAAGAGTGTGCTGTGGGTAAAAACCAGTACATTATGATTTTTTGCTCTTCTAAACACTACATAATCTTATTACCTGGATCAGCAAAGGGAATTCTAAGCTGTAGCTTCTCAAACGTTTATTTTTTATTCTCTTAGAAGAGATAGACTTCTTAACAATAACCAGCGAGGAGGAAACAGCTGGAAATGGTTGTGGTAAAAATTCTTGAATATGTTTGCTGAGGGATGGAGGGATTATAAGCAGAGACTGCCAGGAAGTAAGTCTTATTTTTCCTGATCCTTAAGGATCCATTTATTGCTGCTAAAGGAAAACAATGTCAAGAGACATCGCTATGCTTGTTATTCACTTCCCTAGGGATCTTCCTTAATTTCAGTGTTTTTATTTTCTATGCAGTTGAAATGATATCTTTTTCCTTCTTTAAAACTCTTACAGATAGAAGGAAATGTTAACAAATCAATTGATTGCTTGATTAATTAATCAACCGGTATATCTAACTCTAACTCCCCTAAGTGCACATACCATATGGCCAATGAAGACTTTAAAAAACTTGAAGGGGATAAATGCAGCCCCAGATGTCCATAAATGATTTGACTAGACCTCAAAGTTATTACAAGCTGTTCTGACACTCTCAGCTAGGTCATGCTATTGTGTTATTGGACACATACATGAAACAAAACAAAGCTATTTTATAATTTTGTCTAAGGATAAAAAAAACAATGTCACTGTGCCAGTCATAAAATACCAAATATTCTCCTCTCTTGGCTAAAATGAGTGTCTACTACTTTAAAAAAAAAAGGCAATTACAGCTTTAATTTCCTTCTTCTCTGCCCTCTATATAGATAAGATTTGTTGAGATACCTAGTCTTAGAATTGCCCTTGCATTGACAACTTACAATCTGGAGTAGATCACCACTTCCTTAGATCCTCCCTCAAATCAGTCAACCAAATCCTGTAATAGATTATTTTTTAATCGAAGTGTAATTGATTTACAATACTTCTATTAGTTTTAGATGTATAGCAAAGTGATTCAGTAATATATGCATATGTATATATACATACATATACATACAGATTTTCCCTTTTTTTCAGATTTTTTTCCATTATAAGTTATGATAAAATACTGAATATTGTTCTTTATGCTGTACAGTATCCCCTTTGGTAACCATAAGTGTCTTCTATGCCTGTGAAGCTATTTATATAAGTAAGTTCAATTGTATCACTTTTTAGATTCCATATATAAATGTAAGGCAAAAACCACTACAATAGTGTAAAGTAATTAGCCTCAAACTAATAAAAATAAATGGAAAAAAAATGATACATGGTATTTGTCTTTCTCTTTTTTACTTACTTAGTATGATGATGTCTTGATCCATCTATGTTGCTGCAAATGGTATTATTTCATTGCTTTTATGTCTGAGTAATATTCCATTGTATATGTGTATCACATCTTTATCCACTCATCTGTCAATGGACATTTAGGTTGCTTCCATTGTCTTGGCTGTTGTAAGTAGTGCTGCTATGAATATCGGGCTGCATGTATGTTTTCAAATTAGGGTTTTCTCCAGATATATGCCCAGGAGTGGGATCATTGGATCATATGGTAACTCTATTTTTAGTTTTTTTAAGGAATTTCCATATTGTTCTCCAGAGTGGCTGTACCAATTTAGATTCTCACCAACAGTGTAGGAGGCTTCCTTTCCCCCCCAACTTCTCCAGCATTTATTGTTTGTAGACTTTTTGATGGTGGCCACTCTGACCAGTGTGAGCTGAAGGTCAGACTTTTGGATTAAGGCAGATTATCAGAAAGCAGATATTTGGACCTCAGTTCTTAGATCTGGAAAGAATTGTTTCCACTGAGTTATATTTCTATATAATGCCTTTGAATCTTGTTAAGAAATGCTATTAAGAAGCAGCTGTGTTAAACTATATGTATATATGTCAGATATGTTGGGGAACCACTGTTCAGTATACCTCATTCTCCCTTGTATGAATCATCTTGAAAGAAATTATGGAACTAGGAGTCATAATTTAGTTTTCCTTGTAAACAGATTTGTTTCTTCTTACAGTTATTGAAAATCATATGACAGATAATGTTTCTCCATTCTTCATTTTTTGAATCAAAGAAACATTTTATAGAGAATCATAACAACACTTGAGAAAACTTCAACACTGAAGATCCTTTTTGATGATTTCCCATTTCATTTTAGAGGGAGCTTATAACACTTTTACAGGCTTGACTTAGTGTCAGCATTTATCCTATTATCCACAAATCATCATTCTGTTTTTCCTTTTTAAATTCATATTTTTCTTATTCTTTCTTTTAGTGCACTTTAATACTTCAGATTCTTAAAGAAAAAAAGTGGAATATAGTATGATAAAGGAATATATAAATAAACATGTAAGTAAAAAAGTAGTTTCAATATAAGAAGAGCTTATGAAGATATGGATTTTTCTAAGGATTTTTTTTTGCCTTCCTCTTAGTATATTGTATTGAGCAGGCTTCCCCAGGAGTTCATATAAAAACTTTTTATTGTGGGCTAGAATATTCTAAACGATTTGATGCTGCCTACTTCTCCAGCCTCTTATGTCATTTTCCTTCCAGCTAGCAAAATCAACTTTTCTTATTCTTTGAAAATCACAAGCTTCTACCTGTACTTACATGGGAGTTTATTGTCCTAGATCTTTGCATGATATAGTATCTGAGTTTGAAATATCACTTCCTAACAAAGACATTCTCTAACATTGTCTAACAAAGACAATCTCTAATGAAATTTAGATCTCATTTAGATCTAAACCATGCCCTATTCTACCCCAACAATTTCTGTATTCATACTCCCATTTATTCCTTTTTTTTGGTGTTTCAAGGATAGCATCTTTTTTTTTGGTTGGAGCATAGTTAATTTACAATGTTGTGTTACTTTCTGCTGTACATCACAGTGAATCAGTTATGCATATACATATATCCACTCTTTTTTAGACTCTTTTTCCATAAAGTCATTAATTAGTACGGAGTAGAGTTCCCTGTGCTGTACAGTAGGTACTTATTAGGTATCTATTTTATATATTGTAGTGCGTATATGTCAATCCCAATCTCTCAATTTATCCCTTCCCCTTTTCCTCCCTGGTAACCCTAGGATTGTAATTCTATTTCTGTTTTGTAAATAAGTTCACTTGTACCATTTAAAAAAGATTCCACATACAAGTGATATCCTATGATATTTGTCTTTCTTTGTCTGACTTACTTCACTCAGTATGACAATCTCTAGGACCATCTATGTTGCTGCAAACGGCATCATTTAATTCTCTTTTACGGCTGAGTAACATTCTATTGTGTATGTGTACCACATCTTTATCCATTGACCCATCAATGGACATTTAGGTGGCTCCATGTCCTGGTTATTGTAAAAGTGCTGTAGGGAACATTGGGGTTCATGTATCTTTTCAAATTATGGTTTTCTCTGGATATATGCCCAGGAGTGGGGTTGTCGGATCATATGATAGCTCTATTTTATTATAAAACTTGTAGAGGAACACATAGGCAGAACGTTCTCTGATATAAATAACTTTGACCTACCTACTAGAGTAGGGTAAATAAAAATAAACATATGGAACCTAATTAAACTTAAAAGCTTCTGTACAGCAAATCAAACCATAAACAAAACAAAAAGAAAACCCACAGAAGGGGAGAAAATATTTGCAAATGAAGTGGCCGGCAAGGGATTAATCTCCAAAATATACAAGCAAATCATGTAGCTCAATAACAACTACAACTAAAAACCCAACAAATAACCCAATCAAAAAATGGACAGGAGATGTAAATAGATATTTCTCCAAAGAAAATATGCAAATGACCAAAAAGCACATGGAAAGATGCTCAACATCACTAATTATTAGAGAAATTCAAATCAAAACTACAATGAGGTATCACCTCAACAGATCATAATCCTCATCATCAAAAAATCTATAAACAATAAGAGCTGGAGAGGGTTTGGAGAAAAGGGAACCCTTCTACACTGTTGGTGGGGATGTAAACTGGCACAGCTATTCGGAGAACAGTATGGAGGCTAATTGAAAAACTAAAAGTAGAGTTCTCATTTATTCTTTTTGTTTTATTGAGATATAATTGATATAAAACATTAATCTCAGGTGTACAACATTATTCAATATATGTAAATATGGTGAAACCATTACTTCAGTAAGTCTAATTGTAGTTAATATCCATTACCACATATAGTAACAAATTTTTCAAACTACTGGAATTAGTAGTTATAATTAATGAGATTTATGTGTTCAGCTTCTTCTTATCTATCTCCTTCACTATAATGTAAGCTTCCCAAAGGCAGGGACTTGATCTTCTGCATTCAAATAGAGATAAAAGTTTACTGAATGTCTGAATGAAATGCATCAACCCCAGAGGACAACGTGACTAACATTTATGACCAAATAGTTGAGCCAAATCACCTACACCTGTCTCATATCTCAGAATCACTGGCTTTTACTCTCTGCCTGCTTTTGCCTCTTTTGAGCTGTGTGCTCAACTCAAACTTCCTTCTCTTGAAATTAACCCCAAAGTATTGATATATTGTCACTACATGCTAATCTTTTAAAATGTAAACCTATTTCTAGGTATCTTAATTATCTTTCACAGGTAGGAAAAGGTAAGAAGACTGTATTACATTTCTTATTCTATAAATGGAGAATTTGGGAATAGAGGCAAGAGAAGCTTCCACTGCTGCTGTCATGAGTGTTTGAATCACCTGTACTACTCACCATAACTTGTTTCACTTTCCCAATCAATTATTGTAAGATTTTTATTTCTCACTATATGTCATGTATTTTTTTTAAAAACAGTGGCTCTGTAAGGTCAGTGTGTGAACTGGTGCTGGTCTAGGTACACCAGAATCACATTAAAATGGGAATTTCTGGGGTTAATTTTATATTCTGAATTAGGGGATTTGGAGAAAGACCTGGGAAGCTATTCTTTTAAAGAGTTCTCTAAGTAACTATGACATAGTGCTTAAGATCATTAGTAATTTTTTGGGTATTGATTAAATAAAAATTTTGGCTCAATTATGACAGAAACCAAATGTAAGAATTTGCACACAATAGAGGAGAGTGATCTCAGATAAAGGGAAAGCAGTTACTGGCAGTCAGGATAGGAGAAGCGTTTAAAGTTCAGATTCAGGTCATTTAATTCAAGTTACTGTCTATCAGGTCCTATTTTGAAGATAAGGTCTGGTTTAATCGGTTGTACTATTGTCCATATTGTCTAGGCAGAAGTAGATGAATTTGGGTCTGTATTTCTAGGTGCCAGTAAGTAGAGATCTACTTTTTAAGTTGGAATAGGTTATTTTGATGGTCATCATCAAAAAACCCTGCAAATAATAAATGTTGGAGAGGGTGTGGAGAAAAGGAAACCCTTGTACACTGTTGGTGGGAATGTAAACTGGTACAGCCACTATGGAGAACAATATGACGGAAAAAATAAATATTATGATCTTGGTCCACTCATGAGCTCTTGTTTGCTTTGGCCAGTTTTTGTAAACATCTGAATTTTTCTCAAGGCAATCTTCATGTCCTTGTTCCGGAGACTGTAGATCAGTGGGTTTACAAGTGGGGTCACTGCTGAGTACAGCAAGGTTACAATCTTCTGTATCCCAGCTGGATTTCCAGAGGTTGGGCTGATGTACATCATCATGATGGTTCCATAGAACAGAGATACCACAGCCAGGTGGGAACCACAGGTGGAGAAGGCCTTACGTCTGCCAGCGGCTGAAGGGACACGCAACACTGCTCTGAGAACCAGGGTGTAGGACCAAAGGATAAAGAAGAAGGTGATAAAAATAATAAGAGAGCTCAATATAGAACAGGAAAGCTCAATTCCAGGGGCAGGGATGCAGGACAGGGCCAGTAAAGGACCAGGATCACAGACAAAGTGGTCAATGATATTGGGGCCACAAAAGGGGAGTTGTGTGATGAAATAGATAGGGACTGGATAACAGAGGAAGGCTGTTACCCAGCAGAGGCCAACCAAGTTGATGCAGAGACGGCTGCTCATGATGGTAGGATAGTGGAGAGGTCGGCAGATGGCCAAGTATCGATCAAAAGCCATGAGGGGCAGTAAGAAGGTCTCAGTAATGCCCATGGAGAAGAAGAAGTAGAACTGGAGGAAGCAGGCAGTGAAAGAGATGGTTTTGGTCTCAGACAGGAAGTTCCTTAACATATTGGGAATGGTGGTGTTGATGTAACACATCTCCAGGAACGAGAAGTTGGCCAACAGAGTGTACATGGGAGTGTGGAGTCTGTGATCCAGCTTCACTGCAAAGACAATGGCCCCATTCCCCATCAGTGTCAGGATGTAGGACACAGAGAAGAGCACAAAGAGGAGGACTTGAACCTCTCTAGAGCAGGGAAAACTCAGGAGTATGAATTCAGTCACCGTGTTGACTCCCGACACATTCATGGCTTCCTAAGAGGTGGAGAGGAAAAAATGACAGTGACAAAGATGACCTTACTCTCTAAACTTCAAGAATATTTCCTTTTAGAGATCTGTAAGTCCCTCAGATTCTATTACTGTATTAAGTAAATAATGTAAATATGCTGTGGAAGACTGTCAAACTTTGAGAATGCTAGATATGATCTGACTTTGAATTTTGGACTTTCTCATTCCTCTTTCAGTATTTTCTTAGACCCAGCAAAACTCCAAAAAAGCAGTTTGGAGGATATTAATGACAATACTTGCAAATATAAATAGGTATTTTATATTTGTATCTATAGAATAAGATATGTAGACCCTTAATATTAGACATAGAATTTCAATTCTGTGTTGATTTGGAATTAGAGTCATAATACTAAGCATCACAAGAGGAGGAGAAACGTAACAAGTAACACAATGACACTCTGTGCATTTCATTTTTATTCTGGATCAATGTTAGAAGTATAAGTGTCAGCCTCCTAAGATAGTCTGATAACCCAGACAAGAAATGTCATGTGCCATTGTTTCTTCAGTGTTCATCATGCTTTTTTAACACAAAAAAATATCAAAAGTCTAGACATCTACATAATAGTCCTTTTACTAGATGTTTTAATACTTCTATAAAATCTTGGTTTAGGTTGAAACCAGAAAAACTGTAGAAGATCTGGTATATCACAGACTTTTGAGATTTTTGCCTGAGATATCAGGATTCTTAGAAAACTTGCTATTCTTCTAGTTTATGGTTAGATGCAGAAGATCATAAATATCAGATACCCATAAGCAGAGACCTCTAGGAACCAAGGCCAGTGATGGGAGTCATAAGTGCCCTCTGGACATGGATTCTACTGATTTCTACTCTCTCCTTTTGTCCCAATCCAACTACAGATATGGAAGGTTAGAGTTGTTTTGGTAAATTGATTAATAATCTTTGTTAAAGCTTCTTTCTCTGACTCTGAGTGAGACTTAGTCTTGAACACTGTGTGATCTCTATGGTGAGAGAAGCAAAAACAAAGCCACTGAAATCACCTGAGATTCTGTTGCCAGTCATTTGGTCTTAATTTATTAATTTATTTTCTGGATCCCCTCTGTTATTGAGGGACAGTTATCATTTCTATGAAAATGACCCAAGTGACATGATTGAGTGATGATACTTATTCAGGAAAATATAAGTGCAGAATACAAATCTAGAAACCTTCAATAACAGTATTCTAGCTAAGAATATTTATTAATGTATTCATGATAAAATGTAATACTTTCCAGATCACATAATGTTATAGCTTTAAGGATGATCTTGATGATTGCAACTAGTGACATAACAGATAAGAGGAGAAAAATTTTGTATCACACTTCACTGCAAGTTTCCTCTTCAGTCTGTGAATAGATCATATATGGCAAAGCAAAGCTGTGAATAATTCCTCTGTAGGAGAAATTGAGAGTTACCCAGAAGCCAAAGTAACCACAAGGAAAGAGAAAGTAGCAAGAAATATTTGGTACTGATGTGTATGGGGATTCCATTGACTTTGTAAACCATATGGGAGTGAACTCACCAATTTGGACTGTTCAGTCATCACCTTGCTCTTCTTCATTGCAGAGGCAGTGGACCATCATTTTCTCTGTGGCAGAGCCAAACATAGCTTAAAATAGGGAAGGCTTAAGTTTTTTTTCTTCTTCTGCCCTGTTCCTCATAGCTGCTTCGTCAGTTATGTCACTTTGCTAACATCTTTGTTCCCCCAAAGATCTGGTTTTGACTGGGTACAACTAACTCCTGGTTAATAAGAACAGAATTTATACAGTGAAGCTCTTACCTTGTTCTTATCTCCCTCATTTCTCTGATTCCCAGACTTCTTACCTGCAAGGATGAATCTGCTTAAATTAACTTATAAACCTGAGGTTCTATTATTTTCATGCCACACAAAAGAAGGCAGAGCTAAAATGGACATCTAAGAGTTGTCTTATATTACCTCTTCTGAACCCATCTTCTTGTAGAACTCAAGGGTCTGACTTATCTTCTGTTTTTGCTGCAGCAAAAGGCATCTAAGATGGAGGGCATGACTTGTTTGGCAGCCAATAGCTCAGAGAGCTGGTTAACCTTACTAGACACTGATACTGGTTTGGAAAGAAACTGGCATATTTGCTGAAAAACAGAGACTTATCTGAAACTATGTTTTATTTCTCCTAAGGGATATAGTCTCCTATGAATTTTAAAGTTGAGTATTTATGAGAGAAGATTATTAATCATATCCCAAATGTTCCCTTCCATTGGGAGTCCATTATTGGCCTTTGGGACCCTGTTTCTCCAATAGTGGATGATCATCTTCTGTTATTTTTAGAGTAGATGTTTATTTTGTCCTTTGGTCTGGTTACCTTCATGATGGTGCAAACATTCAGCATCATCAGTTTAGCTAAAGTATGAAGTTTTTGTTTATCTTTTATTCTTTTACATTCAATTTTATTCACTTTTTGAGCCTGTTTGCAAGTTTTGAACTCTCTTATGTGTTAATATCAGAGTTACCTTATGATAGTTCTTTTTCCTATGGATTCATTCTGGCTTGAAAATATTACTTCATTTTATTCTTCGGTAAAAGGCTTTCTCTTCTGGGTCAAGCTCTGTGCTTCTAGCCTGGTAGTAATAGGTAAATATCATGATGAGCAGGGCCCAGGAAACTGTGGTGCAAGTGGTGAAATGCCAAACTTCTAGAAGATTCATCTCCATCTAGTTATTTAAAATATTTCAAGCTGTGTTTACTAGATGTCTCTAAAAGTTGACATGACTGTTGAAATTGTCTTGCTTCTTTTAGAGATGACCTAAACTTCTGAATCCCTTTGTTTTTATCACTTGCATATGTGTGCATATGCACATAGGTATGTATGAATTTATATCAGGTATTTACTTTTTTTTTTTCTAATATTGGTTTGGAACAATCTCTAATGAGATGGACTCTCGCTAACAATTTACTAATGACTACATATCATTTACTAATAAAATGAGGTTTTCCTAACGGGGTTATTAATCTACCTTGCTCATTTTCTCAGCATCATTTCTGCGATGTGAAAGTTTTTTGTCTTTTAAATGGTAACATCACTTCTTCCATCATGAAAATTGATATTTGAGGATGCATGGTCATCAAGTTTTTCAGCATGATTTATTTATTAAAATGTTTGTAATCAGGGAAGAAAAATAAATAAAAGGAATCTAGATTGAAAAGGAAGAAGTAAAACTCTCACTGTTTGCAGATGACAATATCCTCTACATAGAAAGCCCTAAAGACTCCATCAGAAAATTACTAGAGATAATCAATGAATATAGTAAAGTTGCAGGATATAAAATTAACACACAGAAATCCCTTGAATTCTTATACACTAACAATGAGAAAACAGAAAGAGAAATTAAGGAAACAATTCCATTCACCATTGCAATGAAAAGAATAAAATACTTAGGAATAAATCTACCTAAAGAAACAAAAGACCTATATATGAAAGTGAAAGTGAAAGCGAAGTTGCTCAGTCGTGTTCGACTCTTTGTGACCCCATGGACTGTAGCCTACCAGGCTCCTCCATGCATCCATGGGATTTTCCAGGCAAGAGTACTGGAGTGGGTTGCCGTTTCCTTATCCAGAGGATCTTCCTGACCCAGGGATTGAACCTGGGTCTCCTGCATTGCAGCCAGATGCTTTACCATCTGAGCCACCAGGTGGGGCCAAAAGAAGTATATATACAGAAAACTATAAAACACTGATGAAAGAAATCAAAGATGACACAAATAGATGGAGAAATACACCATGTTCATGGGTTGGAAGAGTCAACATAGTGAAAATTAGTATACAAACCAAAGCAATCTATAGATTCAATGGAATCCCTATCAAGCTACCAATGATATTTTTCAGAGAACTAGAACAAATAATTTCACAGTTTGTATGGAAATACAAAAAACCTTGAATAGCCAAAGCAATCTTGAGAAAGAAGAATGGAACTGGAGGAATCAACCTATCTACAGTCATCAAGACAGTATGGTACTGGCACAAAGACAGAAATATAGATCAATGGAACAAAAAAGAAAGCCCAGAAATAAATTCACGTACCTATGGACACCTTATCTTTGACAGAGGAGGCAAGAATATACAATAGAAAAAAGACAACCTCTTTAACAAGTGGTGCTGGGAAAACTTGTAAAAGTTGTAAAAGTGTGCACCACTTGTAAAAGAATGAAACTAGAACACTTTCCAATACCATACACAAAAATAAACTAAAAATGGATTAAAGATCTAAATGTAAGACCAGAAACTATGAAACTCCTATAGGAAAATATAGGCAAAACACTCTCTGACATAAATCACAGCAGGATCCTCTATGACCCACCTCCTGAAATAAAGGAAATAAAAGCAACAATAAACAAATGGGACCTAATTAAACTTAAAAGCTTTTGCACAATGAAGGAAACTATAAGCAAAGTGAAAAGACAGCCTTCAGAATGGGAGAAAATAATGGAAATGAAGCAACTGACAAAGAATCTCAAAAATATACAAGCAGCTCCTGCAGCTCAATTCCAGAAAAATAAACGACCCAATCAAAAAATGGGCCAAAGAACTAAACAGACATTTCTCCAAAGAAGACATACAGATGGCTAACAAACACATGAAAAGATGCTAAACATCACTCATTATCAGAGAAAGGCAAATCAAAACCACAATGAGGTACCATCTCACACAGGTCAGAATGGCTGCTATCAAAAAGTCTACAAGCAATAAATGCTGGAGAGGGTGCAGAGAAAAAGGAACCCTCTTACACTGTTGGTGGGAATGCAAACTAGTACAGCCACTATGGAGAAGGGTGTGCATAGTCCTTAAAAAACTGGAAATAGAACTGCCATATGACTCAGCAATCTCACTTCTGGGCATACACACTGAGGAAACCAGAATTGAAAGAGACATGTGTACCTCAGTGTTCATCACAGCACTGTTTACAATAGCTAGGACATGGAAGCAACCTAGATATCCATCAGCAGATGAATGGATAAGAAAGTTGTGGTACATATACACTATGGAATATTACTCAGCTATTAAAAAGAATGCATTTGAATCAGTTCTAATGAGGCAGATGAAACTGGAACCTAATATAAGAGTGAAGTAAGTCAGAAAGAAAAACACCAATACAGGATATGAACACATATATATGGAATTTAGAAAGATGGTAACGATGACCCTATTGCGAGACAGCAAAAGAGACACAGATGTAAAGAACAGACTGTTGGACTCTGTGGGAATAGGTGAGCATGGGATGATTTGACAGAATAGCATTGAAACATGTATATTATCATATGTGAAATAGATCACCAGTCCAGGTTCGATGCATGAGACAGGGTGCTCAGGGCTGGTGCACTGGGATGATCCTGAGGGATGGGATGGGGAGGGAGGAGGGAGGGGGTTCAGGATGGTGAACACATGTACACCCATGGCTGATTCTTGTGAATGTATGGCAAAAACCACCATAATATTGTAAAGTAATTAGCCTCCAATTAAAATAAATAAATTAATTCAAAAACTGTTTGGTGTTTGAAGGCACAAAGAATTTTTTGACACTAATTTCTGGCAAAATTATGATTAGGAACAAAGAATTTATTTAACTATCATAAGATGAAATGTGGTGTTTCTGATATTTGAACTGAAATTAAATTACAGAATTTAATAGGTGTTGAGGAACACTTTTGAGCTTTAATATATCTATATCTCTAAATATATAGTAAATTCTCCCTCCTGTACAATCATGATTTGACTACTAAGCAAACCAAGCAGACTTTAGTAACTACACATAACAGGTGATAGAGATTTCACAGAATTAGTAAAAAAAAAAAAAAAAAAGTCTAATAAATAGATAGCAGAAACATGAACTACAAAAACCATAACCACAACAAAACTTGGAGAAGGGAGTATTTGATGTTCAGAGTTTTCACTTTATATTATTTAAAACATCCCATTTTAAATAAAAAAGAGAGACACAGGCAAGACATACAAAGAAATCATATGGCCCATATACAGAAAAAACAGCAGCCCAAATGTGGAACTTACTAGGTTAATAATTTAAATGAGCTTTTATAAACAAGCTCAAAGAATTAAAGAAACTCGTCTAAAGAATTAAAGAAAATTATGAGAATTATGTCTCACCAAATAGAAAACATCAAGAAAGATATGTGAATCATAAAAATTATCAGATGGAAACTCTGTGGAAAAGCACAGTAACTGAAGTAAAAATTCAATACTGGGGTTCAGTTCAATTTGAATTGGGAGAAGCAAGATTCAGTAAACTTGAAAATAGGTTCATTGAGGTTATCCAATCTGAAGAATAAAAGTCAAAGAAATGAAGAAAAATGATCAGTTTAAGAAACCTGTAGGACACCATCAAGCATACCAACATATAATGGGAATCCAAGAAGTAGAAAAGAGATAAAAAAGATGGTGAAAGACTCTTTGAAGAAGTGATGGGTGAATACATGAGAGAGTTAATTCTTAGGTAGATTGATAAAGAGTCCAGGGCCTTCAAGGAGGAAGGGGTTTAGGGCCTTGGAGGAGGAGAAAGGGGTCTGGAGCTCTCAAGGTGGAGGAAAGTGAAAACTTTTTTTTCTACATTCTTTCTTTTAGTCACATAAAATGTTTTTTCTTTTTCTATTTTTTTTGTTAAACAATAGTCTTTATTTTTAGAATAGTAGTGCAAAATGAGTCAGTTCCGCAAAGAGTGATTTGGAGCTAGAAAATCCACCCTGAGCATGCTGCTGCTACTGCTGCTAAGTCACTTCAGTCGTGTCTGACTCTGTGTGACCCCGTAGATGGCAGCCCATCAGGCTCCCCCGTCCCTGGGATTATCCAGAAAAGGACACTGGAGTGGGTTGCCATTTCCTTTTCCAAAGCATGAAAGTGAAAATTGAAAGCGAAGTCGCTCAGTCGTGTCCGACTCTTAGCAACCCCATGGACCACAGCCTACCAGGCTCCTCCATCCATGGGATTTTCCAGGCAACAGTTCTGGAGTGGGGTGCCATTGCCTTCTCTGAAAAATGTTTTTTTCTTTAAGCCCTGAGTTAATGGCTCAACGATATGCTTTTCTCTAAGTTCTGTACTAATGATTATATAACAACAATGTATCTTCCTTGAGGACCTGTTTCTCTTCTTAACAGGAACCTTCTAACTAATCCTGTTGTCTTATGTGGGAGTGGGTCTGGTAAGACCTTTCTACTTTTAGTTCCTTTTTTTTTTTTTGCTTTTTTCTACTGTTCTAATCTTGTTAATTTAAGATGTTTGTTGTGGGAGTGGGTCAGGTAAAGGTATATAAGGCCTTGATAAGACTAGCTAGTTGGACACTCCCCATTCCCCCTACTGATGTCTGTCAGAAGTTTTCTGCGTCCTTTATTACTGTAATAAAACTTCTGCCACAGAAAAGCTTTGAGTAATCAAGCCTGGTCCCTGATCCTGAAGCTAAATCTTCTTCTTCAGAGATATGAATCTGTCCACTGTAAGCTATCATACACACCAATTTGATGACATTAATCAACACATCTAGGAAGCTTAATAAATAACAATTTCTCCTTTCATATCTGTTAGCATTTAATTTTTATATTTAACTTCTATGTGTGCCTGCTCAAGTACTTTTAAAAGTCAAATTCCAACTATATTAATAAAAAATATTGGCCTGTAATTTCCTTTTTTTTGTAGTGTTTTTATATGGTTTTGGTGTCAGGGTAATGGTGACCTCATAGAATGAATTTGGGAATGTTAGCTCCTCTTTAGTTTTTTTTTTTTTTGGAATAGTTTGAAAGGATAGATATTAGTTCTTCTTTATATGTTTTATAGAATTCACCAGTGAATTCCTCTGGTCTTGGATTGTTGCTTGCTGGGAGTTTTTTTTTTTTTTTTTTTTAACAAATTCAATTTAACTTGTGATCAGTCTGATCAAATTGTCTGTTTCTTCTTCACTCAGTCTTGTCAGGCTGTATGTTCCTAGAAATTTGTCCATTTCTCCTAGGTTGTATATAATTGTTAGCATATAACTGTTCATAGCATTATCTTATGAATTTTTTTTTCTCTGTGGCATTTGTTGTCATATCTCCTCTTTCATTCTTATTTTATTTAGGGTCTCTTTTTTTTCTTCTTGGTGAGCATGGATAAAGGTTTATAGATTTTGCTTATTATTATTATTTTTTTTTAAAACCCAATTCTTAGTTTCATTGATATTTTTTATTTTACTATCTATTTTATTTATTTCCTCTCTGATCTTTATTTTCCCTTCATTCTGGTGACTTTGGGCTTTATGTTCTTCTTTTTCTAATTCTTTTAGGTGGTAGCTTAGATTTACTTGATATTTTTTTTGTTTCTTGAGAAAGGCCTATATTGGTATAAACTTCTCTCTTAGAACTGATTTTGATCAGTTCAGTTCAGTTCAGTACAGTCGCTCAGTTGTGTCTGACTCTTTGTGACCCCATGAATCGCAGCATGCCAGGCCTCCCTGTCCATCACAAACTCCCAGAGCTTACTCAAACTCATGTCCATCGAGTCGGTGATGCCATCCGGCCATCTCATCCTCTGTCATCCCCTCTCCTCCTGCCCCCAACCCCTCCAAGCATCAGGGTCTTTTCCAATGAGTCAACTCTTCGCATGAGGTGGCCAAAGCACTGGAGTTTCAGCTTCAGCATCAGTCCTTCCAATGAACACCCAGGACTTATCTCCTTCAGGATGGACTGGTTGGATCTCCTTGCAGTCCAAGGGACTCTCAAGAGTCTTCTCCAATACTACAGCTCAAAAGCATCAATTCTTCGGTGTTCAGCTTTCTTCACAGTCCAACTCTCACATTCATACATGACTACTGGAAAAACCATAACCTTGACCAGACGGACCTTTGTTGGCAAAGTAATGTTTCTGCTTTTTAATATGCTATTTAAGTTGGTCATAACTTTCCTTCCAAGGAGTAAGCATCTTTTAATTTCATGGCTGCAGTCACCATCTGCAGTGATTTTGGAGCCCAAAAAATGTAGCCCATTAATTTTGGAAAGTTGCGTTTCCATTTTCACCTGTCTTGAGGTAGTTTCTGATTTCCTCTTTGATTTCATCATTATCCCATTCATTTTTTTAAGTAGCATTTTGCTTAGGCTATATGTGTTTGTTCTTTTCCAATTTTTCTCCTTGTAGTTAATTTCTAGTTTCATACTGCTGTGGTCAGAAGAAAAAGCTTGATAAAATTCCTATCTCCTTGTATTTGTTGAAGATTATTAAGAACTGTAAAAGAAAGATCTTCACGAACCAGATAATCATGATGGTGTGATCACTTACCTAGAGTCAGACATCCTAGAATGTGAAGTCACATGGGCCTTAGGAAGCATCACTATGAACAAAGCTACTGGAGGTGGTGGAATTCCAGTTGAGCTATTTCAAATCCCAAAAGATGATGCTGTGAAAGGGCTGCACTCAATATGCCAGCAAATTTGGAAAACTCAGCAGTGGCCACAGGACTGGAAAAGGTCAGTTTTCTTTCCAATCCCAAAGAAAGGCAGTGCCAAAGAATGCTCAAACTACCACACAATTGCACTCATCTCACATGCTAGTAAAGTAATGCTCAAAATTCTCCAAGCCAGGCTTCAGCAATACGTGAACTGTGAACTTCCAGATGTTCAAGCTCGTTTTCGAAAAGGCAGAGGAATCAGAGATCAGATTGCCAACATCTGTTGGATCATTGAAAAAGCAAGAGAGTTCCAGAAAAATATCTATTTCTGCTTTATTGACTATGCCAAAGCCTTTGACTGTGTGTATCATCATAAACTGTGGAAAATTCTGAAAGAGATAGGAATACCAGACCACCTGACCTGCCTCTTGAGAAACCTATATGCAGGTCAGGAAGCAACAGTTAGAACTGGACATGGAACAACAGACTGGTTCCAAATAGGGAAAGGAGTATGTCAAGGCTGTATTTTGTCACCCTGCTTATTTAACTTATATGCAGAGTACATCATGAGAAATGCTGGGCTGGAGGAAGCACGGGCTGGAATCAAGATTGCTGGGAGAAATATCAATAACCTCAGATATGCAGATGACACCACCCTTATGGCAGAAAGTGAAGAGGAACTAAAGAGCTTCTTGATGAAGGTGAAAGAGGAGAGTGAAAAAGTTGGCTTAAAGCTCAACATTCAGAAAACTAAGAGCGTGGAATACGGTCCTATGACTTCATGACAAATAGATGGGGAAACAGTGGAAACAGGTTGACTTTATTTTTCTGGACTCCAAAATCACCGCAGATGATGATTGCAGCCATGAAATTAAAAGATGCTTACTCCTTGGAAGGAAAGTTATGACCAACCTAGACAGTATATTGAAAAGCAGAGACATTACTTTGCCAACAAAGGTCCGTCTAGTCAAGGTTATGGTTTTTCCAGTAATCATGTATGGATGTGAGAGTTGGACTATAAAGAAAGCTGAGCACTAACGATCTGATGCTTTTGAACTGTGGTGTTGGAGAAGACTCTTGAGAGTCCCTTGGACTGCAAGTCCATCCTAAAGGAAATCAGTCCTGGGTGTTCAATGGAAGGACTGATGCTGAAGCTGAAACTCCAGTACTTTGGCAACCTGATGCGAAGAGCTGACTCATTTGTAAAGACCCTGATGCTGGGAAAGATTGAGGGCAGGAGGAGAAGGAGAAGGGGATGACAGAGGATGAGATGGCTGGATGGCATCAGCGACTCTGGACATGGGTGTGGGTGAACTCCGGGAGTTGGTGATGGACAGGGAAGCCTGGTGTGCTGCAGTTCATGGGGTCACAAAGAGTCAGACATGAATGAGCGACTGAACTGAACTGTACTGATTTTGTAACCTAGTATGTGATCTATTCTGGAGAATATTCCATGTGCATTTGAAAAGAAAGTGCATTTTGATGTTTGGGGATGTATTGTCCTACAGACATTAATTAAGTCCAACCGGCCTATTGCATCATTTAAGACTCCTTATTGATTTTCTATCTGGAATATCTGTCTATTGATGTCAGTGGGGTGTTAAAGTCCCCCATATTGGTATTGCATTATTTTCAATTTCTTCTTTTATGTCTGTTAGTATTTGCTTTATATATGTAGGTGCTATTATACTGGGTATGTATATGTTAGCAGGTGTAATATTCTCTTCTTGTATTGATCCTTTTATCATTATACTTTTCTTTTCAACATTTTTTTAAAACTTGACTTTTAAAGATTGAAGTGTAGGTGACTTATTATGTTGTGCTGATCTCTGCTGTACAGCAAAGTGACTTAGTTATACGCAAACAGGATTTTTAAATGTTCTTTTCCATTATGGTTTATCCATTATGGTTTATATTGAAGATAATTCTCTGTGCCATACAGTAAGACCTTATTTTTTATCCATTCTATATATAATAGTTTATATTAGTTAATTCCAAGTTCTTCCCTCCCTCACTTCTTTCCTCCTTGACAAATACAAGTCTATTCTCTATGTCTGTGAGTCTGTTTCTGTTTGGTTAAGTTCATTTTTGCCTATGAGTTTATTTATGCCTATTAGATTCCACATATAAGTGGTATCATATAGTATTTGTCTTTCTCTTTCTGATTCTTCACTTAGTATGATAATTTCTAGCTCTATCTGTGTTGCTGCAAGTGTTGTGTAATGCCTTTCTTTGTCTTTTGTTATAGACTTCCTTTTAAAGTTTATTTTGTCTGATACAAGTATTGTTACTGTTGCCTTCTCTTCTTTTCTATTTGCATGAAATATTTTTTCTTATTCCTTCCCTTTCTCTTTGTGTGTCTTTGGCCCTGAACTGAGTCTCTTCTAAGCAGCATATTGAACAGTCTTGTTTTGTTCCAATCAGCCACTCAATGTCTTTAATCAGAGTATTAAACCAAATGCAACAATGTGTAAAAGGGATCATGCACCACAGTCAGGTTGGGTTTATTCACAAAGGGTTACAGAGATGGTTCAACATATGCAAATCAATCAATGTGATAAAACACATTAACAAAAGGAAGGATTAAAATCACATGATCCTCTCAAAAGACACATAAAAACATTTCACAAATTTCAGCCTCCATTCATGATAAAAACTCTCATCGAAGTGGCTATATATCTCAACATAATAAAGGCCATTTATGACAAACCCACAGCTAACATAATATCCGGTGATGAAAAGCTGAGCCTTCCTGCTAAATTCAGGAAAAGACAAGAATGCCCACTTTCATCACTTCTGTTTAATAATATTGGAAGTCCTAGCTACAGTAAAAAGATAAGAAAAAGAAATAAAACAATGTAGTAAAGTAATTAGCCTCTAATTAAAAATAAATAATTAATTAAAAAAAGAAAAGAAATAAAACATCCAAATTGGAAAGGAAGTTATAAAAATATAACTATTTGCAGATGACATGATACTCCATATAGAACCGTAAAGACTCTACCCGAAAACTTACAGATGATAAATGTTTTCAGTAAGATTGCAGGATATAATACACAGAAATCTATTGGATTTCTATACACTAAAAATGAACTATCAGGAATAGAAAGTACAAAATAATCCCATTTAAAATTGCATCAACACTCCCCCAAATCACTAGGAATATATTTAATCAAGGAGATAAAAGGCCTATACTCTGAAAACTATAAAACATTAGTGAAGGAAACTGAAGATAATACAAACAAATGGAAAGATATCCCATGCTCTTGGATTGGAAGTTAATTGATACTGTTAAAATGGCCATACTACCCAAAGCAATCTACAGATTTAATGCAGTTCCTATCAAAATACCCATGACATTTTTCATAGAAGTAAAACAAATAATTATAAATTCATATGGTGCCTCAAAAGACCCTGAATTGCTGAAGCAATCTTGAGAGAAAAGAACAAATCTGGAGGTATAACCCTCCCAGACTTCAGTCCTTACAACAAAGCTACAGTAATCAAAATGGCATATTATTGGCAGCATAAAATTAGACACATAGATTAACAGAATAGACTAGAAAGCCCAAAAATAAACCTGCACACCAACTGTCAATTAACCTATGACAAAGGAAGCAAGAATATACAATGGATTGGCTGTTTAACAAGTGGTGCTGGGAAAACTGGACAGCCACCTATAAAAGAGGGAGATTAGAACATTCTCTCATACAATATGCAAAAATACACTAAACATGGTTTAAAATCTAAAAGTTAGAATGGAAACTGTAAAATTCAAGGAAGAGAACATAGGCAGAATGTTGATGTAAGTTATAGCAGTATTTTCCTGGATCAATTTCTTAAGGCAGAAGAAATAAAAGCAAAAATAAACAAATGGGGGAAAAAACAAATGGTACTCTGAGGACAGGAAAGAAATATTACTAACTTGGGTCACTCCAAATGCCAGTACAATGCCAGAATAGTTTTTCATATTCTTTTTTTTTCTATGCATTTATTTTGTTGTTGGTTTAGTCATTAAGTCATGTCTGACTCTTGTGACACCTTGGACTGTAGTCTTCCAGACTCCTCTGTCCATGGGATTCTCTAGGCAAGAATAATGGAGTGGGTTCCTGTCTCCTTCTCCAGGGGATCTTCCCGACCCAGGAATCAAGCTGGGTCTCCTGCATTGCAGGCAGATTCTTTACTGACTAAGCTATGAGGGAAGCCCCTTTTCTATGCATAATCTCTTCAAAAAAGCATATACAAATCATTCAAAAGAGATTGACCTATCTTAGATATAAACTTTTTTTTTGGCAAAGCAATGATTATTATATTTGGGTTATAGCATGTCTTATTAAAGGTATAACCCTCCCAGACTTCAGTATATACCACAAAGCTACGGTAATCAAAACAGCATATTATTGGCACAAGAATGGATACATAGATTAATGGAACAGAATAGAAGGCCCAGAAATAAATCCACACACCTTGGTCAATTAACCTATGATAAAGGAGGCAAGAATATACAGTGGATAAAAAAAACTGGCTGTTCAAAAAGTGGTGCTGGTAAAACTGTACAGCCACCTATAAAAGAATGATTCAGTTTGATTGATTTGCACTAAGTGGCTTTTGAAAAGAAAAGGGGTGTGTATGTGTGTGGTCTCACTCTCTGTTGTCACAGAATTTTGTTATTGTTGTTATTAAGACACTAAGTCATGCCCAACTCTTGTGACTCCATGGACTGTAGCCATGCTCCTCTGTCCATGGGGTTTTCTGGGCAAAAATGGAGTGGGTTGCCATTTCCTTCTCTAGGGGATCTTCTGAACCTAAAGACTGAACCTATGTCTCCTGCATTGGCAGGTGAATTCTTTACCCCTGAGCCACCTGGGAAGCCCATTAAAGAGTTTAGAAATTCCTAAATTTAAGGGTTCTTAACCCTCTCTGTATATTACAGTATCCTGGGGCACTTTTCAAAATACCTGTGCCTTGGTCCTAACATCCCCATTTCAGAGTCAGTTAGTTGAGAACCACTGCTTGGTTGGAGGTAGATGTCAATAGAAAGTGTTACATGTGGTTGTTTGTTGTGAGCCTTTTCAGAGATCAATGATTTTCCAACTTTAATTTGCATAGTCTCAGTTTTAGGAACCTCCTACAACTTTCTTCAAAGCATCTTTCATTTCTTTATTCCGGAGGCTGTAGATCATGGGGTTGAAAAAGGGGGTCAAAACTGAGTAGAACAAAGTTGTGAACTTCTGCATGCCCTCTGCTTGTCCTGACCCTGGACTCACATATGTCATCATGACAGAACTATAGAATAGAAACACAACAGCCAGATGTGAGGAGCAGGTGGAGAAGGCCTTCTTCCGGCCAGCCACTGAGGGAACCTGCATTACAACCCTCAGCACCAGGGTGTAGGATCCAGAAATGTAGAAAAAGGTGGCAAAGATAAGGAGGGAGCTCATGGTGCCACATATGAGAACAGTCCCTGGGGCTGGGACACATGCTGAAGCCAGGGCCAACAGAGGGCCCAGGTCACACAGAAAGTCATCAATCACATTTGGGCCACAAAATGGTAGACGAGTAACGAGTATCACTGGGATCAGAAACCAGAGGAAACCGTACACCCAGCAAAAGATGACCAAGCTGCTACAGAACTTAGTTGTCATGACGGTGGGGTAGTGCAGAGGGCGACAAATTGCCAGGAAACGGTCATAGGCCATGATGGAGAGAAATAAGCATTCTGTTGTGCCCAGTGAGAAAAAGAAGTACAACTGGAGGAGACACCGAGCAAAGGAGATAGTTTTGGTTTGGGAGAAGAAGTTGGCCAGCATATTGGGCACATCAGAGTTGACATAGCAGATCTCCAGGAAGGAGAAGTTGGCCAGCAGAATGTACATTGGGGTGTGGAGCCGGCGGTCCCAGCGCACTGCACACACGATGGCCATATTTCCAAGGAGGGTCAGGATGTAAGTTATAAAGAATATGGAAAAGAGGAAGATCTCTATTTCCCAGCGGCAAGGGAAGCCCAGGAGGATAAACTCACTTACAACGTGGGAAATATTTCTGGCCTTTGACATCATCATTTCTGTCCATTCTGTGAGGATTGGAGCAGAAATTACGTTTACAAAGAGAATTATGTCTCCTGGTTCCTCCCCAGGAGATGAGCAAATTTTCCTGAGCATAAAGGAGGGGACTAGACCAATAGTCTCTATTTTTGATTGGGCAGTCCAACAATACAGTTGTTGAGTATACTCTTCTATATATGACTATTCACTTTCAAACTATCAACAAACCACTGTCAATAAATATAGTAAATATCGGTAAAGATTTTTTTAAAAAAGGTTTTATTAGAATTAAAAATAGAATTTCAGATATTTCCTTTCTGCATCTCTCATTGGGTTGCCTGGTGCACTGAACTTTGGGGAACATTGGTTTAGACAGTACAGAGGGGTGTCTGCATGCATGCTAAGTTGCTTCAGTTGTGTCTGACTCCTTGCGACCCCACGGACTGCAGCCCAGCAGGCTCCCCTGTCCATGGGATTCTCCAGGCAAGAACACTGGAGTGGGTCGCCATTTTCTTCTCCAGATGGGTGTCTGGCTAACGCTAAATTAATATATAAACTTTGACATGGGCAATTTAATTGTAAAAAACTAGAATTGACAGATTTACTGAACAAAAGAGTAGTATCAGCTAAGTGCCTTAAAGGAGAGAACATGAGGCTTTACCTCTCATACTGTGTGGCTGGCACAGAGCACAGTGGTATAATCTCTTTTGCTCTAGGAACTCATGCAGGCTTAAAATTCTTTGCCTTTTGGGGGCAGTAACTTTATACTTTTGACTTTTATTGAATTTTCATTATACTAAAGTCCTTAGAGTTTTATTCACAGAACTTAAAACAAGAGTGGCCCCATTTAGTGGTTGTGTCATTGAGTTTTTGAAGTGAGGGAGGTTAATCACTGAATTTCACCTCATTGAATGAGATCTTAAGACTTTCAAATATTAACTTCTATTTGTATTTTTATTCCCTGTGAATTTGATAAAATTTCTCATGATTTTCACCTATGTGCTTGGTTAGAATATGTAGAACATTAAAATTGCTTTTTTAGAGAACTTAAAACTTTTTCTAGGTTAACACATTATTCTCAACAATTGGGGATAGATGGCTAAGCTAAAAGTAGATAGACAGCACAAAAATGGTGAAAATGACTTTGTATCTGAAAAACTTTCTGGCGTACATTAATAAACAAAGGGCTTATTGAAAAATTTAAAAGTACCTTTCAAAACTGATGCCCTTGTTCAATTTCAGTTTTTAAAACATTTTCTTCCTTTCTTTAGGATTCTTCAGAGACACCAATAGTGATTTTGAAATCATATCTGTAAATTCTTTCTGTACCCAGGGATATAATTTGCTTAGGTCTAAAAATATGTTTATTTAAAATTATTAAGTGCTATTTTACTTGATTTTCTTGTCAATTCTCTTTTATACATTTTTCTTCTTTTTTTTGAAAAGAGATCAATCCTTAGAGCTATCCATATTCTAATTTAGATTGATTGTCCTTGCGGTTTTCTCTCCAGAGGGCAGAAGATAGCCTAGTCTTTTTCTTTCATAAACTTGCAAGCAAGGAGACCACAATGCTATCAGCTGGTATGGAAAGACGTTCTTGTTTAGGTTTTAGCCCAGTGAAAAGTTCACTAAATTTCTCAGAGAAAAACATTCCTTGTTTTTAATCACTTTATTTCACTTGTTTCTCTTCATTTCTTTTTTTCTTAGAATTACTTCTAAGATGACATGATGACTTGAGATTTTTGTTGCTGGAAAATTTAAGAACTGTCTACAATACTGTCTTATATAGTTTCAGTATGTGGATAATAAAGGAAAATATTTCTTAACATAGTTTTATTAAAACGTTTTTAAATAATAGCATTAACATTTTGACTGCTATCCATCATGAACCTTAGTTCATTTTCTATCAACTGCCACTTTGTTACCATAAACTGAATATTTATATGCTAGTTACAATCTTCTCAGGCTTATCTCCTAAATTTAGCTTTATAAGCTAATCACTAAACTAAAGAATTTTAAAAATTCAATAAAAGTTTGCTGAGTGTCTACTGCGTTCTTGTATACTAAGCAAGGGGTGTTTTGGAACATATATTTATATTCCTTCGTGGTGAAATACTGTTTTCAGTAAAATTAAGACACACTTTAAGTCAATATAAGTTTCAGTGTAAATTGTGGTAGTTAAATCTATAACTCCACATTTCCAGATAAAGGTCACTAACTTAAATATGAAATACATAATTTTGATTTTTCAAATTAACAAAAATGAAAAATCATGATACCAGAACTGATAAAGGTGCAATGAAATGACACTTAGAAAAACTGTTGGAGGGTATATTAACTTGTACATTTTTTTTTTCTGGCTGGCAATTTAGAAATAGTCAGAGCTTTTAAAGCACTTATACCCATTAAGTAAGAATTAGAGGTGTAGAAAAAAATTCATACAGTGCATAAGAATTTTTAGGAATCATGTAAAAATACAGATTCTGACTCAGAAAGAGTGGATGGAGTTGAGATTCTAAATTTCTAATAAGTAATCAGGTAATGTTAATTCTTTGAGTAGTAAAAGTTTCTAAAGTCCTCCATACTTTATAGAGTTCTTTGTGTAACAAGAGTTTATGTAGTTCTTTACATATACTTCTTTAGAAAAAGTAAGTAATACTGAGGAATATAAAAATTCCTGGAAAAAAAGAAATTAATAGTGGTAAGTTTTTCAAGATCAGATGATAAGTTGCATACTTTTCTTCTTTATACATGTCTATGTTTCTTAAAATTTCTATAAATAATATATATTACTTTTATAAACTGAAAAGATAAACATTAAAAAATATTATTCTTGAAGGCACTTTTCTGGATCTTCCACTTTCCCTAACCAATTTTTGTGACCTTTGCTATTTCTGGAATGTTACAAGTTGCTAGGAAGCCCATTATTTATGTCATCTGTGACTTACCATGCAGGATATCATTTCTCATTCACTTGCTACTTGGGTTTAAAGTCAATGAAGTAAGTCTCTGTGCCAGGGTTGAGGAGAAAGGGAAGATTCCCAGCGGGGCATCTTAAAGGCTGTATTTTACTTGTAAGTGGCCAATGCCATTTCATAAACCTAGGGCACGGATTAGAAGTTAACTTTAAAAAAATCAAATGCAACATCATGAGAAATGATAGTCATTAGCTTCTGGAGAGAATTTGTGTTATTAGTCCTTTCCCATTGGAAGGAAGCATACCTTATTTTCAATCAATTAATACTTTTCTTCCTTGAGAAAGAAAAAAAACAGGAAAATGATACCATTTTCCATTTTGGGTTTTAATTTTGTTCAGTAAATTTTAAGGAGAATATTGTAGTTTAGAATAAAAGTCAAAAAAATCATGATGATATTCAGTTCAGTTCAGTCACTCAGTTGTGTCTGACTCTTTGGGACCCCATGAATTGCATTAGACAGGATTAAATATAGGCAATATACTTATTTTTCTTTTCTTTCGCCTTTACAGTTGATAAAATTTGAATGTAATGGTTTCTCTTTCAACTAGACAGATAGAAAGATACTTTCTCGAACTCACATTTCCACCGTCAAAATATAACACATATTTTTCTCTGTCCTGTGTTCATGAAATAAGGGCATATGCCCTTTGTTGAAGGAGTTGATTCAGGCACTTACTGGAATAGGAAACAGTGTCTGCAGATAAGCCTTTCCTCTGCTCTTTATGTCCCTTGGATCTCAGAGTTCTCTCCCTTGTGCTTTCATTTCCAGAGCATTTGGGGAAATATTTTTCTGTTTTTTGGAAGTTGAAAAGATGTGATTCCCCTGCTCCCCATCCAATAGTAATAAGAACGAAAGCTTGAATTCTCCACTTGTCCCCAGTGAAACTGTTGCTGGGCCAAAGCCAGTTTCCCTAAAGGGACTCTGCTGAGATTCCCTCAGCTGGATGGTCATTACCCCAGGGACTCATCTTTTGTTAAGGTTATTTCAAACATCTGATACTCCTTTTCTCATAATGGACCAATGATTCCACTCTATCAGTTGATGCTATGCATTTGCCATATAATTTTGAGCTTCTTTCTCTGATTAAAGGGACAATTTTTTTAAACTTATTTTTTAATTCATTACATGGGTTCAAAAGCCTATCCATGCCTGTAGCTACCCTTGTACTTTGGCATACAAATATAGCAGTTAGTATTTATTGAAAACTTGTTACATATCAGGCAGTAAGATGAGTAAATTTATGAGTAATTTCATTTAATCCCTTACCAATCTGATATGTTAGATATACTATTATTTTTACTTATGGGGAAACTATTGAAGCTTACATTAATTAAATAATTTGTAACATTTAATAACTGGGAATAACAATATCTGAATTCAGTTCTCTCTGAGAGTAAAGCCTGAGTTCTTAAATAGTAAACTATTTACTTTCCATCTTTACCCATCAAAGATGGAAAACAATTGCTATTGATCTCTTATGTTAGATACTGTGACAAATTTTTATATTTAACTCATTTTATTTAATCCTTACAACACCCTGTGTGCTGGGTATCACTGTTGCAATTTTTAAAAATTCTGATTATCAAGGTAACTTGTGTTTAAACAAAAATTTGGAAGTGTCAGAAAAATTAAGCAAGCTAAAAAATTACTCACAATTTTTTCAAGCACACATAATTCAAGTAAAAACTTGGCATATTCCCTCTGGTCTTTTTTGTTGTAAAAATTTATACATATGAAGTCATATAGCATATACAACTTAGTATTCTGCTTACGTTTATAGCCTGCATTTTTCCATGTAACTAAAACTCTCTTAAATACTATTAAAGCTGCATAATAGTGAGTGTTGTTTTAATATCATTTCCCTTGGGTTTTTAGGCTATTTAAAATTTTCTGATCTTAGAATAATGCAATAAAAATCACTGGGCTTAAATTTTTGTTTAATTTTAGAACATTTCCCTAGACTACTTGAAAGAAAATTACAACATCAAAAATATTATATATATATATATATCCTTCAGATATATTCTGAGAAGTAGATTTGCTAGATTAAATGGTAGTTCTATTTTTAACTTTTTGAGTAACCTCCATATTGTTTTCAATAATGGCTATACCAATTTACAATCTTACCAAGAGTGGACAAAGGTCCCTTTTTCTACATCCTTGATAAACAATTGTTATCTCTTGTCTTTTTTCATGCTAGCCATTCTAACAGGTGTGAGGTGATATCTCATTGTGGTTTTGATTTATATTTTTCATATTTCTTGATGATTAGTGATTTTGAGTATCTTTTCATGTACCTATTGGCCATTCATAAATCTTTGGGAAAATGCCTATTCAGGTTCTTTGTCCAGTTTTTAATTGGATTATTTATTTTTTACTCTTGAGTTCATGAGTTCTTTATACATTTTGGATATTAACCCCTTATGGAGACCCAAGTTCAGTTCCTGGGTCAGCAAGATCCACTGGAGAAGGGAAAGGCTACCCACTCCAGTATTCTGGCCTGGAGAATTCCATGGGCTGTATAGTCCAAGGGGTCGCAAGGAGTTGGGCACGACTGAGTGACTTTCACTCACTTCACTCACTATCAGATATATGGTTTGCAAATATTTTTTCCCACTCCATAGGTTGTCTTTTCATTTTCTTGATTGCTTCTTTTGTTGTGCAGAAACTTTTAAGTTTGATACCATGCCTCATGTTTATCCTTGATTTTCTTGCTTATACTTTAGGTGTCATAGCTGAAAAGTCATTGCCAAGATCCATGTCAAGAAGCTTTTGTTTTCTTCTAGGGGTGAGCGACTTCACTTTCACTTTTCACTTTTATACATTGGAGAAGGAAATGGCAACCCACTCCAGTGTTCTTGCCTGGAGAATCCCAGGGATGGGGTCGCACAGAGTCGGACACGACTGAAGTGACTTAGCAGCAGCAGCAGGGGTTTTATGGTTTCAGGACTTTTGTTTAGATCGTCAATCCATTTTTAGTTAATCTTTGTGAGTAGTGTAGGATAGGGGTCTAGTTTCATTCTTTTATATGTGACTATCCAATTTTCTCAAGATTTTTATTGAAGAGATTGCCTTTTTTCCACAGAGTATTCTTGACTCCCTTGTCAAATATTAGTTAATTGTATATGTATGGATTTATTTCTGGACTCCCCATGCTCTTCCATTGGTCTATGTGTTTGTTTTTAATGCCAATATTATACTACTTTGATTACTATAGCTTTGCAATATAGTTTCAAATCAGGAAGTTTGATGCCTCCAGCTGTGTTCTTCCTTCTTAAGATTGCTTTGGTGTCTTCTGTAGTTCCATACAAGTTTTAGGATTGATTTTTCTATTTCTGTGAAAAGTACCATTGGGATTTTGAGAGATTTCATCGAGTCTGCAAACTGGCCTCCCAAGTGGCTCAGTGGTAAAGAACCTACCTGCCAAAGCAGAGGAAGGAGAAGGTGCAGGTTTGATCTCTGTGTCAGGAAGATCCCCTGGAGAAGGAAATGGCAACCCATTCCAGCATTCTTGTCTGGATGATCCCATGGACAGAGGAGCCTATGGTCCATGGGATTGCAAAGAGTCAGACATGACTGAGCACACATGCCTTGGTTGAATAGATTGCTTTGGTGAGTATGAGCATTTTAACAATATTACTTCTTCTGATCCATGAACATGGACCCACGGAGTATTTTTTCATTTACTTGTGCCTTCTTCAATTTCTTTCATCATTATCTTGTATTGACACATCAGTCTTTATTATGAAGCCAAATATAATTGAACAGCTGTGGTACCAAGATATTTTTTTTACCCTAAAAATCAACAACCAGATGCCAGTCACCAAAAGATCAGAAAAAAGAAGAAAGAAGAAGAGGTGCTGGTTATGGAATATGTGATCCCTTTCCATTGTTCATGTATTTATAATTTATCTGTGAGAGTCATTTCCTAGGCAGGTTGATAGGGGTCTAGGGGTCCCCAGGGAGACAGGGGTCTGGAATTCTCAAGGAGGAAGAAGGGACACATTTTTTTCCCCTCTACATTCCTTAGGATTATATAACAATAATGTATCCTACCCGAGGACAGTCTCTGGATTAAACCTTCTGGCTAATCCTGTTATCTTAAAATGTAAATTATGGGAGTAGGTCTGGTGAGGTTTTTACAACCTCTAGACATTCTTTGGATTCATTGGAGAGTATATAACTCCATTGCTAACACTAGCAAGTGGGTACTCTTTCTACCCCCTTCTGATGCCTATGTCAGAAGCTTTCTCTATCTCCTTTATACTTTAATGAAACTTTATTACACAAAAGCTCTGAGCGATCAAGCCTTGTCTCTGGCCCCGGATTGAATTCTTCTCCTCTGGAGGCCAAGAACCCTGGTGTCTTTGCATGATTCAGCAACAACCTTTTGTCTGTTGCGATAACAATTAAAATGCAAGTTACTTTTAACTTTGTGATGCTCACAGGGAAATTGGTCTGACCAAACTGTATCCATTCTCATCTAGAGCAGTTGTTCTCAGAAAAACTTTACTATGGATAAAGTGAAGATTTTTAGGATCAGAATATTCCTAAACAAGTCTGAGATGTCACAGGAATATACTTCCAGGAAGTCAGAGGTTGTGCATCCAAATTGCTTCCTTTTCAAGGCTCATTAAAAGAAAAAATTGTGTACCCTAGAGGGCAATCAGGACATCTCCCAGTGTTTCCTTGTGTGGGTCCTCAGGAGAAAGCAAACACATTAAGGGGAGGGGAGACAAACGAGATGTATTTTCCTTAAATAATAATCCTGTCAGAGCCAGAAGTGATTGAATGCTAGAAATGTATGCTTTCTTCTGCAGACAGGACCCTTGAATTCTAGTGGGGGTTGGACATACCTCATCAGAGTGAGTATGAATGATTCCCTCCTTTTATTCTGTCTTCCACACAATAGATATTATTTATGTATTAAATGAATGAATAGATGTCTTGAGGGGGTGAGTTAATTGAGAATTTCAGTGCATGGTATTTTATCTGTGCAAGGTGGCCAGATGGGGCAAGGCCCTAGGGTTTTTTCTTTGATAAAATTACCATGAAAATGAGCATTACTCTTTGAAATAATCCTAACATACAGGGAAATCCATTATGGAAAAAATTTTCAAATGTCTCAGACTTCAGGTTTTATTGTCTTAAAAATTCCTAAACCAGTTTTAGTCATTTGCATTATGAATAACTCAGCCATCCTTGAAAGGTCTCATAATTTAATATCTCCCCTGGTTGTACAATTCTTCTCCTGGTAGTTGAGTTTCCACATGATTACTTTCTATATCATAGATCCCCTCCAAATTCATTCCATCATTCCAAGTGCTTCCCACCCTTTCCAAATCACCTTGCTGTTTTTACTTGTAATCATATCCGGGCCACAATCACCTCAGTGATCAATGTTGTATTATTGTAGTGCCATGTCCTGTCTATTGTCACCCTTATTGAAAGTGCTCATCAAGTGAATGCTGAAAAAGATGAAAAGGTTGGGGTTGGAGGAGAGGAGGGTGGTCCATGTTACTAGATCTTATTCATTCTAGATTGGGAAAGGGAGGGAAGACAAGAGGGAATGAAGGAAGTATCCTATAGCAGGCAGAGGAGGGAACAGACCTCCTGTATATTCTGTACTTCTTTAGCTAGCAATCAATTTTGGTTAGATTGATTATGGACTTTGGAATTATGCAAACCAGGGTTCAAGTCTTGTCTCTTCCATTTACTTCTCTATGACATGGGAAACTATCAAATATTTTTAAAACCTGAATTACTTGAAGCTACTCTCTGGGTGAAAAAGAGCTTTATCAATCCAGACTAAAGGGATACAACTCCAGTTCTACTCTCCTAGCTTTAACATATGCAAGGAAGTAGAGGATAAAGCTGTGCCTGGACTTGTAAACTTTTACTAAAATGAAAATTTTCCTCATAGTGTTTTTTTTTCAAGCAACCCATAAATGTCTATTTAAGAAATCTGTAGCTGAACTGCTACGTGAAAGGTACTAAAAGAATAGTGACCAATAGGTTGTGGATCAGAGAAATAGGAGGATTGTATAGATAATTATCAAAAGGGGTTTAATTCAAAAGATAAGGAATTATTAAAGTGATTACTTCAGTGATCAAGTTTCATGGGCTATTTGGGAATTTTAGTATATTTTTATTGAGAGATTCATTCTGAGTTATGCATGATGTGATTTTAAGACTTTTTTTCCATTATAAGTTAACACCATAGAAGTGCATTGAACTCATATCATTCATGAGGTTGAATACTCAATCTCAAGAGATAAGAGATAAGATATGATAAGATCAAGATAATACTCAATAGATAAGAATGTGTATGGAAGCTATATTTTAGGTTCAAACAGATACTTTTAAAGGAAGAATCAGATCAATTGGCTCATGTTTTGCTTATGGTAACTGGGGCAATAAGTGGAGTTCACACTAAACATTTACTGTATTCTAGGCTATGTGCTTTAAAAATGTGTTACATTTAATGTTTCATTAATTTCTATGGTAGATATTGTTACTCTGATTTTTAAAAATTTATTTATTTTTAATTGGAGGATAATTGCTTTTCAATATTGTGCTAGTTTCTGCCACATATCAACATGAATCAGCCATAGGGGACATATGTCCCCTCCCTCCTGAATTTTCCTCCCACCTCCCACCCCATCCCTCCCCCTCTAAGTTGTCACAGAGCACCAGGTTTGAGCTCCCTGTGTCATACAAATTCCCACTGGCTATCTATTTTACATATGGTAATATACATGTTTCAGTGCCACTCTCTCAATTTGTCCTACTATCTCCTTCACCCATTGTGTTCACAAGTCTGATCTCTGTATCTGTGTCTCCATTGCTGCCCTGAAAATAGGTTCATCAGTACCATCTTTCTAATTCCATATACATCCATTAATATACAATATTTGCTTTATGATTTACTTCACTCTGTATAATAGGGTCTAGGTTCATCCACTTCATTAGAATTGACTCAAATGCAGTTTATGGCGGAGTAATAGTCCATTGTATACATAGGATTAATCTCCAAAATATACAAAGCAGCTCATGCAGTTCAATACCAGAAAAACAACCCAATCAAAAAGTGAGCAGAAGACCTAAGCAGACATTTCTCCAAAGAAGATATACAGATGGATAATAAACATATGAAAAGATGTTCAACGTAACTTATTATTAGAGAAATGCACATGAAAACTACAATGAGGTATCACCTCACAGCAGTCAGATTGGCCGTCATCAAAAAATCTACAAACAATAAATCCTGGAGAGTGTGGAGAAAAGGGAACTCTCTTGCATTGTTAATGGGAATGTAAATTGATACATGGAGAACAGTATGGAGATTCTTTAAATAAGTAGGAATAAAACTACCATAAGACCCAACAATCCCACAACTGAGCATATACTCTGAGGAAACCACAATTGAAAAAGACACATGTACCCCAGTATTCATTGCAGCACTATTTACAATAGGACATGGAAGCAACCTAGATGTTACTCTGATTTTGCAGATGCAGAAATTGAAGCAGAGAGACAGAAAGAGAGAGTCACTTGTCCCAGGTTATAAATACTGTTTTTAAAAGATCCAGGACTTCATTATAGCCCTCTTGAATTCTGACTCTTTATTCTTTTTTTAAAAATTAAATTGCGATAAAACTTACATGGCATTCTTAAACAGACACTTTGACTTTGCATTTCGGAAGCATTAAAATGTCGAGCCCTTCTTTTATTTATTTATTTTTTAAACTAAATCCTATATATTTAAAATGAAAATTGATGAGGATCCTGGTAGGCTACAGTCCATGGGGTCGCAAAGAGTTGGACACGACTGAGCAACTTCACTTCACTTCACTTCACTTCACTATAAATTAATAAGGAAAGAAAAATAAATGGATTGAAAATCTATTCTAACTAAAAGCTAAAGTATATGATACAATTTTTAAAAATAGTAAACTAGCAAATTTTGCAAATAAGACTGAAAGGGTATAGCAAATGTGAATGAAGAGGATAATCGGAATTAAATTAAAACAATTTAAATATTTTAAAGCACATGCTCTATTCCTTAATTTAGACTGAGAATTGCTGAATTAGCCTCCAGTTGTTTATGAGCTCTCTTTCACTTTATATCCTTGTGCTTCCCTGGTGGCTCAGTCGGTAAAGAAACTGTCTGCAGTGCAGGAGACCTGGGTTCGATCCCTTGGTTGGGAAGATCCCATGAAGGAGGGCATGGTAATCCACTCCAGTGGTCTTGCCTGGAGAATCCCTAAGGGCAGAGGAGGCTGTCAGGCTGCAGTTCATGGGGTTGCAAAGAGTTGGACATAACTGAGCGATTAAGCACAGCACAGCCTCTAACTCAGTAGTGTAACCTCCATATTTTGCTTTCTTTGTTGTCAATTCATAGCTTCTGGAAAACCTCTAGGTTCAAACTTCTCTGGCTATTATACTCAAAGTGAAAGTGAAAGTTGTTCAGTCATGTACAACTCTTTGTGACCCCATGGACTGTAGTCCATGGAATTCTCCAGGGCAGAGTACTGGAGAATACTAGGTTTAGTGGATAGCCTAAACCTTCTCCAGAGTATTTTCCTGACCCAGGAATTGAACCAGGGTCTCCTGCATTACAGGCAGATTCTTTACCAACTGAGCTATCATGGAAGTCCATATCCATATAACAGTAATTCTTAAAGCAAGGTGTATTTTTCACATCACAATCAACTGGGAATATAAATTTTTTAAAAAAGGAAACATAAATAAATTAGTGTATTTATTTAGAGGTATGCATTATTATCATGATCTACCAAGAGTCTATAGTTATGTAGTTAAATAGGGAGGAGAGCTCATGGAGAGCTTGTGATGATGATCAAAATGATAGAGTAGGCAATGAGATAATTCAAGTCCAGTTTAATGGTGTGACTACATTTCTGTTTATTAGCGCTACTTGAGTTAAACAAAGGTGGCTAGTTAAGGTGTTTAATGATTCATTTCTATCTCTACTTTTCTTACAGGCTAAAATTGGAAGAAAATGTTCTAGAAGAACTATTTAAAGTAATATTATCAATGGTGTTATTCTTATGTCAATGCTATTTTGAGAAAAATTCTTCATATTGACTAAATACTGATATTCCAGTTTATCCTCTACTTATAATGCCACTTACTTCCAATGAGAAATTGAGGCAAGAAAAACTGAATAAAATAAACTCTTAATATGCACTTCTGATTATGTCTGTGCACATTATAGTTTAGAAGAAAATGCATGTTTTGCATAACAAGAATGTCACTGCTTCCTTTCATGAATTCATCCTACTGGGTTTCCTGTGTAGCCAAGAAATAGAGATTCTCCTTTTCGTTTTATTCTCCATCATCTACATCTTGACCTTGTTGGGCAACAGTGCTATTATCTGTGCTGTGTGGTGGGACCAGCAACTCCACACTCCCATGTATATTTTATTGGCCAACTTCTCATTCCTGGAGATCTGCTACATCAATTCCAATGTGCCCAGCATGTTGTTCAACTTGCTATCCAAGACCAAGACCATCTCCTATCATGGCTGTATCCTACAGTTCTACATCTTCCTTTCTCTTTGTGCCACAGAACTCTTCTTCCTGGCCCTCATGGCATTTGACAGATATGTTGCCATCTGCCGTCCATTGCACTACCCAACCATAATGACCAGGAAAGTCTGTGGAACCCTTGTGTCTGCTTCCTGGGTGGCTGGATTCTTATGGTTAGTTACACCTGCTGCTCTTATCTCGCAAGTTCCATTTTGTGGTTCAAATGTCATTGATCACTACCTCTGTGATCTTGGGGCAATGCTGGCCATATCTTGTGTCCCTGTCCCCAAGACAGCTCTGACATGTAGCACTTTCAGTGCTGTGATAACATTCATCACTTTGTTCTACATTCTTGTGTCCTACACTCTGGTACTTCGAGCTGTGGTTCAGGTTCCCAAAGGTTCAAGTAGGAGAAAAGCCTTTTCCACATGTACCTCCCACCTGATAGTTGTGTTTTTATTTTATGGCTCAGTCACAGTGATGTATGTAAGCCCAGGGGTAGCCAGTCAGCCTGGGAGGCAAAAGTTCTTGACCATGTTGTACTCAATTGCGACTCCACTTTTAAATCCTCTGATCTACAGCCTCAGGAATAAGGAGATGAAGGTTGCTCTGAAGAAAATTATGTGTAAACTTTAGAAATAACTCCTGAATGGGAGACACTTTGGTGAGCTAAATTTCCTTTTGAGGACTGTTGTAAAGAATCAAGGAAAATTATACGTAAAAGTAACAAATGTTCAGTTCAGTTCAGTTCAGTCGCTCAGTCGTGTCCGACTCTTTGGGACCCCATGAATCGAGGCACGCCAGGCCTCCCTGTACAACACCAACTCCCGGAGTTTACTCAAACTCATGTCCATCGAGTCGGTGATGCCATCCAGCCATCTCATCCTCTGTCATCCCCTTCTCCTCCTGCCCCCAATACCTCCCAGCATCAGGGTCTTTTCCAATGAGTCAACTCTTCGCATGAGGTGGCCAAAGTATTGGAGTTTCAGCTTCAACATCAGTCCTTCCATTGAGCACCCAGGACTGATCTCCTTTAGGATGGACTGGTTGGATCTTGTAGTCCAAGGGACTCTCAAGAGTCTTCTCCAAAACCACAGTTCAAAAGCATCAATTCTTCGGTGCTCAGCTTTCTTTATAGTCCAACTCTCACATCCATACACAACCACTAGAAAAACCATAGCCTTGACTAGATGGATCTTTGTTGGCAAAGTAATGTCTCTGCTTTTTAATATGCTATCTAGGTTGGCCATAACTTTCCTTCCAAGGAGTAAGCATCTTTTAATTTCATGGCTGCAATCACCATCTGCAGTGATTTTGGAGTCCAGAAAAATAAAGTTTGTCACTGTTTCCACTGTTTCCCCATCTATTTGCCATGAAGTGATGGGACCGGATGCCATGATCTTCGTTTTCTGAATGTTGAGCTTTAAGCCAACTCTTTCACTCTCCTCTTTCACTTTCATCAAGAGGCTTTTTAGTTCCTCTTCACTTTCTGCCATAAGGGTGGTGTCGTCTGCACATCTGAGGTTATTGCTATTTCTCCCGGCAATCTTGATTCCAGCTTGTGCTTCTTCCAGCCCAGCGTTCCTCATGATGTACTCTGCATATAAGTTAAACTAGCAGGGTGACAATATACAGCCTTGATGTACTCCTTTTCCTATTTGGATCCAGTCTGTTGTTCCATGTCCAGTTCTAACTGTTGCTTCCTGACCTGCATATAGGTTTCTCAAGAGGCAGGTCAGGTGGTCTGGTATTCCCATCTCTTTGAGATATTACTCAACAACAAAAAATAATGAAATCCTGCCATTTGCTACAACATGGATGGACTGGAGGGTATTATGCTCAGTATAATAAGTCAGACAGAGAGAGACAAATGTTATCTCTATAGGTGTATGTTATCACCTATATGTGGAATCTAAAAAATAAAACAACCAAATGAATACAAAAAAACAGAAACAGACTCACAGATATAGAGAACAAACTAGAGGTTACCAGTAGAGAGAGAAGGAAGGGGAGACAGGCACAACAGGAGTAGGAGATTAAGAGATAGCAACTATTATGTATTAAATAAATAAACTACAAGAATATATTGTACAACATAGGGAACTATAGCCATTATTTTATAATAATTTTAAATTATCTATAAAAATATTGAATTACTATTTTGTATAACTAAAACTAATATAAAACTGTATATCAACTGTACTTTAATAATAAAAATAATACTTTTTTAAGTTTGGGAAAAAAGAAACTGCTGAAATTCATACTTGGCAACAATAAGTAATGATGATAAATTTTGGTACAATTTTTATTGATAATAATATACTACACAATATTGTAATAATATATTTATCTAGCACCAGGCACTGTTACAAATGTTTCCATATATTAACTCACTCATTCGCAAACGCTCTATGATGGGGATATGATTTAACTTGGCTATCCCCAGTTAAAATTAAGAAAACAGATAAATACCAATTTTAATAACTAGTCACTCAATCAGTAAATAATAGAGAAGACTTTGAATTTTAAGAAATTCTCCTCTGGAAATATTTATTTTAGATTTAGTAAACCACTAGACCATTCAGGTATGACCTAAATCAAATCCCTTATGATTATACAGTGGAAGTGAGAAATAGATTTAAGGGACTAGATCTGATAGACAGAGAGCCTGGTGAACTACGGACAGATGTTCGTGACATTGTACAGGAGACAGGGATCAAGACCATCCCCATGGAAAAGAAATGCAAAAAAGCAAAATGGCTGTCTGAGAATGCCTTACAAATAGCTGTGAAAAGAAGAGAAGTGAAAAGCAAAGGAGAAAAGAAAAGATATTCCTATTTGAATACAGAGTTCCAAAGAATATCAAGGAGAGATAAGAAAGCCTTCCTCAATGATCAATGCAAAGAAATAGAGGAAAACAACAGAATGGGAAAGACTAGAGATCTCTTCAAGAAAACTAGAGATATCAAGGGAATATTTCATGCAAAGAGGGGCTCAATAAAGGACAGAAATGGTATGGACCTAACAGAAGCAGAAGATATTAAGAAGAGGTGGCAAGAATACACAGAAGAACTGTACAAAAAAGATCTTCATGACCCAGATAATCATGATGGTGTGATCACTCACCTAGAGCCAGACATCCTGGAATGTGAAGTCAAGTGGGCCTTAGAAAGCATCACTATGAACAAAGCTAGTGGAGGTTATGGAATTCCAGTTGAGCTATTTCAAATCCTGAAAGATGATGCTGTGAAGGTGCACTCAATATGCAAGCAAATTTGGAAAACTCAGCAGAGGCCACAGGACTGGAAAAGGTCAGTTTTCATTCCAGTCCCAAAGAAAGGCAATGCCAAAGAATGCTCAAACTACCACACAATTGCACTCACCTCACACACCAGTAAAGAAACGCTCAAAACTCTCCAAGCCAGGCTTCAGCGATACATGAACCATGAACTTCCAGATGTTCAAGCTGGATTTAGAAAAGGCAGAGGAAGCAGAGATCAAATTGCCAACAACTGCTAGATCATCGAAAAAGCAAGAGAATTTTAGAAAAACATCTACTTCTGCTTTATTGACTATGCCAAAGCCTTTGACTGTGTGTATCACTACAAACTGTGGAAAATTCTGAAAGAAATGGGAATACCAGACCACCTGACCTGCCTCTTGAGAAACCTATATGCAGGTCAGGAAGCAACAGTTAGAACTGGACATGGAACAACAGACTGGATCCAAATAGGAAAAGGAGTACATCAAGGCTGTATATTGTCACCCTGCTAATTTAACTTATATGCAGAGTACATCATGAGGAACGCTGGGCTGGAAGAAGCACAAGCTGGAATCAAGATTGCCGGGAGAAATAGCAATAACCTCAGATGTGCAGACGACACCACCCTTATGGCAGAAAGTGAAGAGGAACTAAAAAGCCTCTTGATGAAAGTGAAAGAGGAGAGTGAAAGAGTTGGCTTAAAGCTCAACATTCAGAAAACGAAGATCATGGCATCCCGGTCCCATCACTTCATGGCAAATAGATGGGGAAACAGTGGAAACAGTGACAAACTTTATTTTCTGGACTCCAAAATCACTTGCAGATGGTTGATTGCAGCCATAAATTAAAAGATGCTACTCCTTGGAAGGAAAGTTATGGCCAACCTAGATAGCATATTTAAAAAGCAGAGACATTACTTTGCCAACAAAGATCCATCTAGTCAAGGCTATGTTTTCTAGTGTGTGTTGTATGGATGTGAGAGTTGGACTATAAAGAAAGCTGAGCACCGAAGAATTGATGCTTTTGAACTGTGGTTTTGGAGAAGACTCTTGAGAGTCCCTTGGACTACAAGATCCAACCAGTCCATCCTAAAGGAGATCAGTCCTGGGTGCTCAATGGAAGGACTGATGTTGAAGCTGAAACTCCAATACTTTGGCCACCTCATGCGAAGAGTTGACTCATTGGAAAAGACCCTGATGCTGGGAGGTATTGGGGGCAGGAGGAGAAGGGGATGACAGAGGATGAGATGGCTGGATGGCATCACCGACTCGATGGACATGAGTTTGAGTAAACTCCGGGAGTTGGTGTTGTACAGGGAGGCCTGGCGTGCCTCGATTCATGGGGTCCCAAAGAGTCGGACACGACTGAGTGACTGAACTGAACTGAACTGAACTGAATATTTCATTAGGGAATCCCAGGTGGCTCAGTGCTAAAGGATCTTCCTGGCAATGCAGGAGATGTGGTAGATGCAGGCTGAGTACCTGGGTTGGGATAATCCCCTGTAGGAGGAAATGACAACCCATTCCAATATTCTTGCCTGGAGAATCCCACAGACAGAGGAGTTTGGTGGGCTACAGTCCATAGGGTTGCAAAGAGTAAGACATGATTGACTGAAGATGCAGCATGCACACTTTTTTGTATATGTATACATATAATGGAATACTCATCTTCTTCTTTATCCATTCATCTGTTAATAGACACTAAATTTGCTTCCACCTCTTGGCTATTAAAAAATGCTGTTGTGAACATTGGGTTGCATGTATCTTTTCTAATTAGCATTTTCTTTTTCATCAAATATATACCCAGCAATGGAATTGGTGGGTGATATGGTAGTTCTACTTTTAGTTCATAGTGTTTTCCAAAGTGGTTGCACCAATTTACACTCCCACCAACAGCGCACAAAGGTTCTTTTTGTCTGTATGTTCACCAATATTTGTTGTTTGTAGACTTTTTGATGATGGCCATTTTGTCAGGTGTGAAAAGATGTCTCATTTTGTTTTTGATTTGCCTCTATCTGATGATTAGTGGTGTTGAGTATCTGTTCATCTGCCTATTGGCCACCTGTATATCATCTTGGAAAAACATCTATTCAGGTCTTCTGCCCATTTTTAATCAGGTTGAAATTTTTTGAGATTGAGTTGTACGAGCTGTTTATATATTTTGGGTTTTAATTGCTTTGTTGGTCATATCATTTGCAAATATTTTCTCCCACTCAGTAGGTTGTGTTTATCTTTTTCAATGGTTTCCTTTGCTATACAAAAGTTTTATGTTTAATTAGCTGCTATTTATTTATTTTTGCTTTTGTTTCCTTTGCTGTAAGACTCAGATCCCAAAAAGCTGCTTCTATGATTTGTGATAAGAGTGTTCTGTCTGTGTTTTCCTCTATGAATTTTATGGTTCTTATCTTTTAAATCATAATTTTATATAAAGAAAAATTGCCTATTTAATACAAGCTTTGAACTTCAGAAGAGGTCTGAATAAGTGCAAATCAAGAGGATAATTTTTTGGCTATACTCCCCTACATTTCCTTGTCTTATGAAAGTCATAGTAATTATCTGTTGGACAAAATTGATGAGGACTGTCTTCTGGTTCTGCCTCAGCAAGGAACTTTCACTCCAAATTTTTAAAAGAATATTTTTTGGGGGTTTTATGTGGATCAATGGCTTCCCAGGTAGCACTAGTGGTAAAGAACCTGCCTGCCAATGCAAGATATGTAAGAGACAAAGGTTCAATCCCTGGGTTGGGAAGATCCCCTAGGGAAGGAAATGACAACTCACTCCAGTATACTTGCCTGGAGAATCCCATGGAGAGAGGAGCCTAGCAGGCTACAGTGCATAGAGTTGCACAGAATTGGACATGACCAAAGAAACTAAGTGCCCATATGGATCAAATGAGAGATCATTTAAAAATATTTGTAAAGTGTTTGATCATACTAAAGTATGATTAAAAGATGAAAGCAACTCAAATGTTCATTGATGGATGAATGAATGAAAAAAATGTGATATACATACAGTGTGATATTTATTCAACCTAATAAAGTGAGGAAATTCTGAAACATGCTGAAACATGGATGGACCAGTCACAAAATGACAAATACTCTATGATTCCATTTGTATAAGTTTCCTGGAGTAGTCAAATTAATAGAGACAGAGAGTAGGACAGTAGTCACCTCCAGCTTGGGGTAGGGAATTGGGGAATTATTGTTTAATGAATATAGAGTTTCAGTTTTGGAAGAAAAAATGTTATAGATTGAATGGTGGTCATTGTTGCTCAACAATGTGAATGTATTTAATGCCACAGAACTGTACTCTTAAAAAATTAATTGTAATGTCACATTACGTGTATTTTACCATAGTAAAAAATAACTAAAAATGCAAGGCATACTACCAGTGTTAATTTTTCTGTATTTTATTATTGATTTACATTTCCGCTGTACTCTTCTTCTGGCAGTCTCTGCAGCTGTAACCTCGTCTATGTGTGCATTTTATTTTCCTCCATGATGTTGCTGTTACACCTTTTTCTCAGGAGTAAAAGCTACGAAGGGTAGGATGCATGTGTGCATGCCAAGTTGCTTCAGTCGTGTCTGGCTGTTTGCAACCCCGTGAACTGTAGCCCATCAGGCTCCTCTGTCCATGGGATTCTCCAGGCAAGACTACTGGAGTGGGTTACCATGCCCTCCTCCGTGGGATCTTCCTGATCCAGGGATTGAACCCATTTCTTTTATGTTTCCTGCATTGGCAGGAGGGTTCTTTATCATTAGTGCCACCTGGGAAGCCCAAAGGGTAGGATATTTCCCTTGAAATCATGACTGCTTCTCCGCTCTTCAACTCCAACTGTGCTTTGTCCTCCTGTTGTAGCCACACGTTCTGGGAAAGAAACTCACTCAGGACAACGCAGTTGTGTTATACTGTGGAGTGCAGTTTATTATACTGGCGGGCCCAAGGCAGAATCTCCTCTTAGCCAAGAACCCCGACCAGTTTTTGTGAAAACCTTATATACCCTAAGTGTACGTGCTCAAACCCTCCTCCCCAAATTCTCTGAAACTAGTCTGAACAAAGGAAAAGAAAGATGCAATCAAAGTTAACCCGTGATTCATATACCTTAAGCCTAGGGAATTAGCAGTGTATAATTATCAATAGGCCTGTGGTCATACCCCAATAAGCATAATAGAATTTATGATTCTATTCAGTTATACAGATAATTAGGGTATTTTTTAGGTGACAGAGAGTCTCGGTATGAGCCCTGGGGCTCTTCTATCTGGGGGGGGGGGGGGGGTGGTGGGGTGGTCTGGTTTTCCAGTTGGTATGTCATTTTCATAGATACTGGGCATATAGCTCAAAGTCCACAGTCTGGCCCAAGATGGAGTCCTGCTTTCAAGATGGAACCTGTTCTGTCTGTTTCCTCCTTCACTCCAAGGTGCCCTTTTGTCATCAAAGAGCAAAATAAAAGGGCACCTTGGAGTGCCCTCTGGAGGACAGAGCAAGGAAGTCTTTTCCCTTCTTCCAAATGTAGATTTCCACCTCAGGAATTTCTTTCATCCTTTGTGCACATAATTGTTAGAAACTGCACTATTTGACCAGGAATAACTTTAAAGAAAGGAATAAGTTTGGATCTGAGATAGGTATGTAAGATCAAGTCCACCTGAGATGTGCAAACTCTTGACACCTGAAGGAATTTTCTCTGAGGCTGCCCAGTGTTACCCACTCTTCAGGTATAACAGGTAGAGCCTGTGCTGAATCTCAGAAATACTTCCTACCTGAGCCAACTGGCTTCAGCCTCCCCCACTGTTAGCCACAGTTTCCATGCGCACGAGTTCAAGGGGGAAGAGAACGCCTCCTCTGCCTGTATTCTCAGGACATGTAAGGCTAAAGCAGAGCTGTCCAATAGAAATAGGTGGGCCACACATGCAAGCGACATATATAAGGTACATTTTTCTACTTACCACATTAAAAAGAAATAGTAAATTTAATTTTAATAATCTATTAGCCCAATATACAAAAATATCATTTCAACATGTAGTCAATATAAAATTATTAACCAGATATCTTGCATTCATTTATTTCATCCGGCAATCTGGGGTGAATTTTATATTCACTAATAGCATGTATCAGCTTGGGTTCACATTTCAGGTGCTCAGTATCCACATGTAGCTAGTGGTTACCATATTATAGACAGTGTAGCTCTTGGCTTCCTGCATCCTCCTTTGTAATGAGAGTGGGTAGAAGTGTGGTAAATTAAGATTAGGAGATTAGGAGGTTTCATCAGTAACTTTAGATAAATGACTTACTGTGTTTTCTTTACTCTCCCTTCCTCTTTGTCCTCTTCCTCTGAAGGGAGACTGAAATTCAAAACATAACTTTTAGAGAAGAGAGAGGGATAAAAACCTTGAAGTGGCAAAAGAGACAAGGAGGGCTGCCTGTGAAGTCAGGTCAGGGCCACTTTGAGAAAAATAGCACAGTGAAATTGTATTGATGTTTCCCACAGTGATGGTTGTAGAAAGGGGTTGGTAGGGAGGGAGAAGAGGGTAACTTATTAGGAGATGGCAGAGTTTGCAGCCCCTTCTTTAGCCTTGCTGATGGTGGTATATATACCAGAGGATACGCCTTTTTATACAAAGAACTACGAGGCCTTCAAGGGCTTCTTAAACTTTTAATTGTGTTCTAAGTAGTACATTTGACATTGATGATGCATAGGTGAATATGATAGAATCCTTGTTCTGGAGGAACTCTTGACTTGCGGGGCCACAGATGTGTTAGCAATTCAAAAAAAAAAAAAAAATTGCTGAGAGAGAGGAATGCATAAGGTGCCAGAGCACAGAGCAGTGTTGGACTTAAGAGTACAGGTTTGGGGAGTGTAGGTGGGAAGTGCCAGAGAAGTGTTCACAGAGGCGCTGATATTTCAGCTGAGTTTTGAATGACAAGGTAGAAGCTTTCTAGATAGAAGTGAGGGAATGATGGTGGTTGGTGATGTTACAAACAGTAAAAGGAGCATATAGAACATTCCTAATATATGACTGAATGCACAGTGAGTGCATCCTGAAAGGAGATGAACTTAAACATGCAGGAACTTAGATATGCTAAAGATGTTGAACTTGATCCCATAGGTGGGAAGGAAATATATAGGGATGGAAAGCAAGGAAGAGATGACCAGATTTGCATTTTAGAAAATCTGGCATCGTTAAGTTTAGGTATTGTTCTGTTTAATGTCATAATACAGCTCCTTCTCTCACCAAGTATGTCATAAACTATCAGATTAGCTTTAAGGAGAAGATGAATTCAAATTAATTTCATTATCTCAATCTTTTGAGAATTTCACAGTTCCCCTTAAAAGTACTGCTGATGTCTCAGAGTGTTACAGAGTCAAGTTAGTAACAGATCTAGTGAGTTCTGAAGGATCATATATCCCTCATGTGTGCACATTGAAATAGCATGAGAACTGCCTTGGTTCTATAATGGCTTGTGAATAGTTAATACAGTTCCCCAGGTCTTTATTTGGGGGGATCACTAGCTCTGTGTTTTTGAGGATCTAGGATGTTTGAAAGGTAGCCATTGGGTCACCTTGGATGAAAAGATAGACTTAAGGGTATGTTCATGTTCTCTCAGTTGATGCTGACATATATCATCACACTGGAGGCATGAAATAGTGTTGTTACACTTATTTATAAAGTCTGGTTTGAAGAAATAGGCTAGCAGCACAGTACACAGCTTTGGTGCTAAGAACAGAGGGAAAGGTAACGTTAGTTCTGGAACTTTTTGGAGGGAAATGTGACCAAAATTTAAAATATATTCACTCTATGACTCAAAATTTTTGTTTTTCAGGATTTGTCTTTTATACACAGTTTCCTTAATCTCTCCCTATTATTTTAAATTAGAAAGTTGAATGGAATTACTCTGTACACATATACACTATGATACAGTTGTCGACTTAAAAAATATAGCCACAGCCTGAAAGTAGAGAGTTATTTTATTTGGTGGGAATGTTTAGGGCTCAGAGCTCAGGAGACAGGCAGGAGGGGAACAAAGGGACCAGGCAGTTTGAAAGTATTCCATGTATGGGAAGATGCAAGCCTCTGGGCTCACTGAATTCATTCCTTTCATATGCACCTCAGCTATCCCGGGCCAATCCTGCTTCCTTGTTCACCTTGCTTCTTGCATTTCCCCTGCCCCGCACCACCCCCCCACCCCGGCCCCCACCCCAGGCCCCTCTACCACCACCTCAGCAATCATTAATCATTGTAAGGGTGGCAGCAGCAGCATTTGCTGGATTACAGTTTGGGGAGCCCTTATTCACAGGGAGGCCTGGAGTGCTGCAGTCCATGGAGGCACAAAGAGTCAGACACGACTGAGCGACTGAACTGAACTGATTCACATTTTGAGGCCAGAAATTGCTGATGGCTGTGATATTTCTTGTTTATTAACATGGCAGGAGATATTTTCATTTCACAGAGTCAACCATGGATTGTTTTCTTTATATATTTATCTAAATATAAATATTTGATTTAATCAGTCGCATTTTTGTTCTCCAAACAAAGTTCTTTTGTAGTGGGTTGCTTGAAAGATGTTTATTTACTACTCATTTAAATCCCAAACAGGTATTCCTGCTCCACAGGAGATTGTTCTTCATGTGATGATTCAAGGTTTTTCCATCTTGGGCTTTGTCATCTTCAAAACTCAGCTTCTTGGGTCAACATGCTCCATTACATCAGAGATCATCAAGGACTGTGCATGGCTAAGGCCTGAAGTATTGCAGGTCAGCTTTATATACATCGTAACAAGTAGAACTCAGTCATATGTGCACACCTATGCTGCAAGGAAGGCTTAGAAAAAAACTGTTGAGTTGAAGAAGAGGAAATGGATTTGTTGCAGTCATACAATTAATGTCTCAACTTCTTGGTTGACCAATACCTATCTTGTTTGATCTATATGTGGAAATAAAGAGTTTTGTAAGTAATAGAGATAGCTCTGTGGAATAGGCTTGTGTGTGTGTGTGTGTGTGTGTATGTAATTTCCTCAGTTCTGTCTCATCACAACAAAAATTTGAAATGATGGACCAGCATTACTGTCCTTGGACAGACCGTGTCACAGCTCTTGGAGAGATCAGTGTTATAGCTCAGTTTTATTTAGAAAATAAAGGAAAATACATCCTCAAGGCGTGAGGGTATGCTGACCCAAAAAATGCAAAGAGAAGAGAGAGAGACCCCCAGTCCCTTGGCTCCTCTTTTTATATGTTTTTTCTCCTCCCCCTGGGCCTGCCCTATGTAAACTGAACTAGCCAGGAGTGCTGTTTGTTTTTCCTGAGGTCCTCACTCTGGTCCTTGGACCTCCCTTTTTTCGGGGTTCTTTCCCTTCTTTGTCTTTTAGCCACCGCCCTTCTGGACTCCTTTTTCCTATTTTAACTACCAAACAGGCTCATTTTGGATTTAGTGGATGAGATCTTTAAACTGCATTTGGACCACAGGAATGGGAAACTCTAGTCTAACTAAGCTTGAAGGTAATAGTACATATCATGTCAAAAAACTTTGTTAGCTAAGAAGTAATTTATAAAGTTAGGAGACACAACTCTTGAGGGAGCAATAATGTGCAAGCCTAGAATATTTGGGTGTATGTGTTTGCATGTATGTGTGTTTGCATGTGAGTCTATATATAAGTGTGTGCACATGCATGTGGTTTTTATCTCCAATCTGATCATCACTGAAGATGAAACATCCTTGAGTCTGTATGATGCATATTAATTGCTTCCATTGCTCCTGGGGTTGAGATCTCCAGAGACAGGCTTCAGAGTCTGGAAGGAATAGATAAGGAGAAATGGAGAGTTGTGGTATATTCTATTCTCTGAGTAAAACCTGAAAGGAATCTTTGTGAAGAAAGGTACCTAAAGGTGTTTTACAACTTAGACTCCTGTGAAGCATTAGGATAAATGTATATGGGCATATGGAACAGTCACTTATTTCCTATGTCTTGATGTCCATTTCACTTTATATATTAACATGAAAAAGGAGCATAAAATTTCATGATTGCTTTCATTTACAAACACCGTTCCTATTACAAAAATCTTAATAGACATGGAATCAACAAAAAATTTTTTTTGTCAAATTGTCATTTTGATTTTACAAGTTGTCTTCAAAATAACTGTATTTTTAGCAGACAGGAAAATGGAAACTTTTTTCTTAAAGACTTGGGCAATAATTTAGATGAGTAGAGACTCATCTTTTTCTGTTTTCTTTCACACAGATGACAACATAGCAAATCAACACCCATTTTGTGTGGCTTGTGAGAGAAGAAAACTTTGTAAGTAGATGCTGATTTATTTAATGAAATATGCAGATTCAAAAGAGTCAAAAGAAAATGGGACTGGGGAATCAAGTAGGATTCTTTACAATCTGAGCCACCAGAGAAGCCCTCTGAGACATAGCCCAAGGCAAAAACAGGAGTGACTGTTCAGTGTGTTGATCTATGGGAACTGAAGGGCCCTTAGAATGTGACTATTGTGCTGAGGGTGGCTGCTTGCTCTGAGGTGTCCCAGATGAAAAGACAATTGGAAGACAGCTAAAGAATATTACTGTGGAAAATGAAAAGTAGGATCTCTCTTTTCTGTCTTCCTCCTGTGCTCCTTGAGCAATATTTAATTACCTCTGCTTATTTTAAAGACCAGGAGATTAGGTTTCTACCACTGCTCATCTCTTGAAACCAACCTTGGTATCTTTTTGCACATTCATTACCCAATGTCAGGTCTTCATGCTTTCTCCTTGGGTTATCAAAACAGCTTTCTAATAATTTCTTGTTAATTTCATCAGCCTATAATTGTCTGGTGAATTGTCTTGCAAATGCAGCTTCCATAAACTCTTGATCATTCTACTAGACCAGCTCCAGATTTCCACTGACTAGTAAATTAGGCCTGAACGAGTCAGACTCGCAGTGAGTCCTCTGCTACAAGGCCCTATCTTTGTACCTAATATCTGACTATACCTTTACAGATATTCTAACTTCCATTGTTTTGGATTGTTCTGTAAATATAATTTCTTGTATTCAAATCTTTTCATATTATATGCTATTGATATTCTGCCTTCATCATTGCTCTTGAAAATGTGTGTTTTGCCAAGGTCCATCACCCTCTCAAAAGCCTTTCCTTATTATTATTATTTTTTTCAACTGAATATAATCATCATGTCTCTCATGTTGCAGAAATCAGTACTCGAGAAACCAAGCACCATACTCGGAGAGTTGGAGAACTCACGTTTATTATGCCGGTGGGCCCAGAGGAGTTAACACTCCAGGCTCTGAGCCCCAAACAAAGGGGTTACAGAATTTTTATACACGGACAGGCCTGATTAAGTTGATTTGCAGGCTTGCGGGGGCTGGGCAATTGCAAAGAACAGGACAAGGGTGAGTGAGATAAGCTTCAGTTCTTAGTATTGTGAGTCCCCACTGTCTGAGATCAAGGTGATCCAGACTTTGCAAGGAGCAAGCTGAGTTACAGAGGCAGAAGGAGCAGGAAGTCACATAAAATTTTAACTTTTCCTCTTCTTCCCCTGTCTTGATGCTTCTATCACTCACTGCAGAAAGCATCATCTCATGTTTTGGTAGGACATTCAGAGCTCCCGTCGCTTAGGGGGCTATATTGAGCTATTACCATTTGTAACTTTATGGATTCAATTCGAGAGGTTATGAACTGGGTAATAGCATTGAGAATACAAGGGCCAAACAAGAGCACCACAGACAGAATGAAGAGAGGACCTGTTAAAGCGAGAAGACACGATGACCCGCTCCAGACATTGCTCCAATTACCCCAGGAATTAGCTAGCTTCTCTCTCCTCTTTATGATTTGTTCCCTTAGCTGCTGGGCCATGTCCCAGACTATTTCTGATTGGTTTACATAAAAGCAACATTCTTCATTCAAAAAGAGGAAGAGTCCTCCCTTTTCAACTGTCAGTAGGTCTGCTGCTGCTGCTGCTGCTAAGTCGCTTCAGTCATGTCCGACTCTCTGCGACCCCATAGACGGCAGCCCACCAGGCTCCCCCGTCCCTGGGATTCTCCAGGCAAGAACACTGGAGTGGGTTGCCATTTCCTTCTTCAATGCATGAAAGTGAAAAGTGAAAGTGAAGTCTCTCAGTCGTGTCTGACTCTTCGCGACCCCATGGACTGCAGCCCACCAGGCTCCTCTGTCCATGGGATTCTCCAGGCAAGAGTGCTAGACTGGGGTGCCATTGCCTTCTCCGGTCAGTAGGTCTAGCCCTCTCCTATTCTGTAAAACCACCTCAGCCAGGGAGTCTAGCTGGTCCTGTAATGAAGAGCACAGAGATAATACCAACTGGTGATAGAGGCTAGGGTTGACAGTGAAAATTCATTGATATTTTGTTAGCTGGATCCTCAAATTTCTTCAGTGCATTGACTGGCCAGCTGCCGGAGTGTGGCTGGAGCAAGGCTGAAGAATCCTCAAGCTTCTGCCGAGCATTGACTCGTCAGCTTCTGCAGTGACCAGAGCAGGGCTCAGCGTCCTTTGTGGGTGAGGGCCGTTGTCTTTGGAACCGGAACTTGACGAGGTTTTTGGGGTCCTGAACTGCTTTCCAGGTGTCCTCATCACAGGAAGTAGCTGCCTTCTTGACTCCGGTGTGGTGGATCCACGGGATGACACCTATAACTTTAACAGCAGTAGGGGCTGCCAGGATGACCGTGTGAGGACCTGTCCAAACTGGCTGAAGTGTTTCCCCCCCCCCCCCTAATTTTTAACCCATACCTCATCTCCTGGATGATAGGATGAACCCAATTGCCCAAAGGAATGGGTGTCCTTTCTAAGGTTTCTCGGGCGATATGGCAGAAGACTTTTACAGGGCCTGGAGGTGTCAGGACATCTCAGTTCAGCTAGTTGCTGGGGGTCTCCCTTGAGCTTTTTACCCCTGGGGTGGTCTCCCATATAAGATTTCAAAAGGAGAATAGCCTGAGGACCTTGGGGTGCACTTACAGAGGGAGATGAGAGCCCATAGAATGATAAGGCAGCTTGTTCTAGCACTGTCTGGGTATTGGCCGGGGGATATTTTTGTTGTACTACTACTTGGAGAAACAAACTTAACAGGAAAGTTAAAGATATATGGCCCAAAGATTAATAGATGTAGGAAAGCTGCTGAGAGGCTAGCCAGGAGAACCAGGTCCAGACACTGATTCATGAAATTAATGTTTCTCTAGGTGTGAGAAGATGCAAGAATTTGTACTCATAAAAATCTTTACCTGAAAACATCTGACAATCTGAAGGTCACATATTTGACCATGGTTTGGGGGCATTTCATGGTCAGTGTGTCCTGCAGTGCTGGGAAGGCTCATTCCCAGGTTGAACAAAGATTCTATTGACAGGCCACTCAACATGTTGTCACTAGACCAGGCCTTGTAAATAGCAAAAGTCTCTGGACCATACCTCTGTTACTAACCTCTTGGTCCAGGAAAATATTTCCTCTTGTTGTTTCTTCTCATATCTAGAGTTACACTGTTACAATTATTGATCTCATATGGAACTGCATATCAGCATTTTATCACAGGCTCAGTCACACATTTGGTAACGTAAGAAATAATCTTCTGAAGCAAGCTACATAGAAAATAATATAGCTAGCAGTTATTAGTAAGGTCACAAGCAAGAATTTAAGTCAAGAACTTTCACTGGGTATAGCCTGATATACCTCAGGTCATCTGACTCAGTTAAACGATTATAGCCAGGTGTTAATCTCCTGGTTGTACATCATGGGGCATCTGACCTTTATCTAAAGACTGGTTACTGATATAAGCTTTAGAAACAATCTTAGAGTGTCTTTAACTAAACCTTTTAGCAATATAACATAACAAGGAACTATCTCAGAAGTTGAGTCTTAGTAGCACAGACCTTAATTAACAAAACTAGAACTTAATATTCAGTGAAACATAATTTTTCTTGTTTTCTGGAGAACTCATTGTAAGGGAATTAACACTGTAGACAGAGAAAGCTTTAACCCATCAAATAAAAATGAGGTCTGTCAGGGAACTGGGAAAAGCCAAGCGGCTGTCTTGGATTTCCCATAGCCCTGGCTCTTTGATTTTTAGCTGTTGTTTATCCATTTTTAATTTCCTGATTTAGGAGCAGACTATTGCCATGTTTTAAGGACATCAAGATAGCAAAATCTAACCGTGAGGGTTTTTTCTTTTTTTTGTAGAAGCAGAATGAGCCTTGTCTACATGTACCATAATCTTAAATATGTTTATTTACTTTACCAAAGTAACAAAAAGATTTTGAAAACAAATATAAATCACTTAAAGGCAAAGAAATTCATAATCTGTTATCGAAAGCTGCTTTCTAAGAAAACTTTGTTCTCTAAACAGGGAGAAGACCAAATTCCAGTCTGGCACCAGCTTACTGTTAATAACAAAATTTGTTTATCTGCTTAATCTTAGAAAGTCTTTTCCATAAATTTTGAAGAACTAGCAGTATTCTTCTAAAAGCATGAGAGTAAAACCATAGAAGAAATGTTTAAAATCTGATTCTGTTGCAATTGACAAAGAAACCTGGTCATAACACTTTAATATGATAACTAGAATTATAATTGACTATATTTTATCAGGGCATATAAGATCTATATGAATTTCACATCATTTTAGGATATCTATATTAGTAATATTAACCATACAGTATAACCTGAAAAGATTTATCACCCCTTCAACAGTACTTCTCATGTAATTTAACATGTTCAGTGAACCCAGGTAGCTTAATAGCTCTTTGGGATGTCTCAGGGGCCCTCTGAAGTATCCCAAAGTTAGCTAGAAGTCAAGTTATTTAGGAAGTTTTGTTGATATCAAAAGGATTTATAACACTCTGTCAGGTAGAATTCTATAAGTCACTGTGAAATAATAGTTATTTACTTAGCCAAAGGTAACAAAAGATTTCAAAGGTAAATATAGAACAGATCAATTAAGAGGTAAAGAAACTTAAATCTATTATTAAAAGCAGTCCAACATCTGAAGAAAGTATGTCCTCTTAACAGAGAGAAAGGCTGAATTCAAGTTTTGCACCACCTTACTTTAAACTCATTTAGGTAAACTTAATTAAATTTATTTTAAACTTAGTCCTAACCATGCACAGAACTTTTTTTCAGGGTCCACTTTCCACAAACTTTTTAATCACTTTCTGTAACAGCCACTTGTTAAGTCAGACATACTTTCTCTTCCCTTTACAAAATATAATTTTATTTTTTATACCTTCTTTATTAAAAACATATATCCTACTTTCCTTATTATATTAGCAAACATTAATACTAGATATTTAATATTGAATATTTCCCAGTTCACATGAATCTGAAATTTACTTAGATTAATTTTTCTTGTATTTAGAATTGCTTGATTTATAAGCGCTTACTTTTCTTTAGGCCAATTAAATTAGAACTCATTTACAACTTCAACAATACTATCAGAAAAAAATACACTGAGATATACATAAATTCAGACAGACAGACAGAGATCTTATAGTTTTCTGTTTGAGATTAAAATATCTCTTTGACCCTTCTTTTTCTTTGAAGTTCTAATTTGCTCAAGGCTGAGGTCTCAGGCAAAGTTGGCTGTGTATTTCAAGGACATGGAAAGTGTTAACTTCAAGCTTTTTCCTAGGCAGGCCTTTTAACAAGCTAGTTGTTTTTAATTGCATATGCAAAAAGAATTGGTTTTGCAGTTTCCAAAGAGAAAAATTTCTCTCACTCTGTTCAAAGCAATCATGCACTCACAATCATTCAGAGACTATCACAATGCCTCCCTTCTCCTGAGTCCCCAGGTTTCCTTAACTGTTGCTCCCTTCCTGGGAGCTCCAAGGAGGTTGTGTCACAATGCCTCCCTTCTCCAGAGTCCCCAGTTCTCCCTATATGATACTCCCTTCCTGGGAGCTCCAAGGAGGTGATCAGTCTCCTCTCTTACTGGTTGGGGGGTAGGACCTGACTGGGACTGGCCCCGGGGCCTTACCTGATCCTGTGGCCATTCCTGGTGAGTTGGTCAGCTGCTCCAATGAGTCCAGTCAGGGCTTGGCCTTCCGGAGAGTCGGAACACCGGTCCGAAAGAGGACCTGAAATACCGTCAAGTGGCGCATCTCCTTGTTCCTCTCGGGGTTCCCTTCCTCCAGCCTGGCCAAACCACCAGCCCTATGGCTCAAGTGGCCATTGTGGTTGGACTCTTGCCGAGGTCTCCAGCAATGATGCAGAAATCAGTACTCAGGAAACCAAGCACCACACTCGGAGAGTTGGAGAACTCAGGTTTATTACGCCGGTGGGCCCAGAGGAGTTAACACTCCAAGTTCTGAGCCCCAACAAAGGGGTTACAGAGCTTTTATACATGGACAGACATGATTAAGTGGGTTTGTGGGTTTGTGGAGGCTGGACGATTGCAAATAGCAGGACAAAGGTGAATGAGATAAGCTCCAGGTCCTAGTATTGTGAGTCCCCACTTTCTGAGACCTATGTGATCCAGACTTTTCAAGGAGCAAGCTGAGGTACAGAGAAAGAAGGAGCAGGAGGTTATGTAAAATTTTAACTTTTCCTCTTCAATATGACAACAAAAATTTTCTTATGTCACATCACACTGTTAACTGTCAGTGGCAGCATTACAACATAGGTGGAGGGCTGCTAACATCCATCCACATTCCATATTAGCTCCCCATGAAATTGCCTCAAATAAACACACAGTCTAAGCAAAAACGCTTTCCTTGCTGTGCAAATGAGGTTCCAAGGTAAATTCCCTTGCTATTGTAGTGCGTGCATGCCCAGTCGTGTGCAACTCTGTGACCTCATGGACTATAGCTTGCCAGACTTCTCTGACCACAGGATTTTTCAGGCAAGAATACTGGAATAGGTTGCCATTTCCAGCTGCAGGGGATCTTCCTGACCCAGGGATTGAACTTGCATCTCCTGCGTCTTCTGCATTGGTAGGAGTCTTCTTTACCCACTGAGCCACCTGGAAATTCTCTTAGATCTCTTCTAATCAGGTTCAAACTCCCTCTATATAGAAATTCTAGAGCCCCTAATGTATTGTTTGAAGTTGTTTTGAGTAAAAGATGTTTGACATAACCCAAAGAGCAGGGACTCTGCTTTTTTGTTCATTGTCTTTCCCTCCCTCCTAGAAGAGTGCTGGGCAATAATAGTATGTGCAAAATAAAACTTTATTGAATAAACAAGGAGGGAAAGGAGAAAAAGAAGCAAGAAAAACTCACTTTTTCAGAGGAAAGATAGAAATACAAAAAACCCAAATTATGGAAAAGAAACATATCTCTTCATCAGAAATTGGGAAAAATATAGATATTTCTGTGTTTCTCATTGTCTCTGTCACTTCCACAGTTCAGACGAATGAGGACCTTGGAGACTAATATCTCTGGGTCTGTGAGTGAATTCATTCTCCTGGGCTTCCCCTGCCGCAGAGACATCCAGATCTTCCTCTTTGTGCTCTTCTCCATCATCTATTTCCTGATCCTCATGGGGAACGCATCCATCATCTGTGCTGTGTGGTCAAGCCGAAAGCTCCATACACCCATGTACATTCTCCTGGCCAACTTCTCCTTCCTGGAGATCTGCTATGTCAATTCTGATGTGCCCAAAATGTTGGCCAACATCATCTCCCAGACCAAGAGCATCTCCTATGCTGGCTGCCTGCTCCAGTTCTACTTCTTCTTCTCCATGTGTGCGGCTGAGGGTTTATTTCTGTCAGTGATGTCTTTTGATCGATTTCTTGCCATTTGTAGAACTTTGCATTATCCTATCATTATGACCCGTCGCCTGTGTGTGTTGTTAGTGGTCTTCTGCTGGGCAGGCGGCTTTCTCTGGTTATTGACCCCTTTGATTCTAATATCTCAAGTGCCCTTCTGTGGTCCAAACACTGTTGACCATTTTCTCTGTGATCTGGCACCTTTGCTGGCACTGTCCTGTGCTCCAGTGTCTGGAATTAGGCTGGTTTGTGGTATCGTAAGCTCTCTAATCATCTTCCTCACCTTACTGTACATTCTTGGCACTTACTTTTGTGTCCTTACTGTGGTGCTACAGATGTCCTCAGGCTCAGGAAGGCAGAAGGCTTTCTCCACTTGTGCTTCCCACCTTGCCGTGGTATCCCTCTTCTATGGCTCAGTCATGCTGATGTATGTTAGCCCAGGTTCTGGTGAATATCCAGGGATACAGAAATTTGTGACCTTGTTCTATGCTTTGGCAACCCCTTTCTTTAATCCCCTGATCTACAACTTCCGGAACAAAGACATGGAAGAAGCACTAAAAAAAATTTTGAGTGTTTTACTGAAGGAGATCTTTAAAGGCTCCAAAAGTCACATTTAACATAATGCATAAAGCATGTTTAGGAGGATGCATGATCATGAGCTGAATGAGATTATTTTTTTCCTTTCATTTTATTTTCATATATTGGGAAAATGACTTTGAAAAGTCCATTAGACCCCATGGTTTAAGTCTTAGGAAGTTATTATTCATGGTCCAGACATGTTTGTACCTTAAGTATAGTTGTTTTGAACAATTTAATAAGATTTTCACATATTTCTCTTTTGGTATACATTACATTTTGCTGACTTATCTCAACAACCTCAAATTCTGCCTTCATCAAAGCCAGTGCTCTTTTTAGAGCATAGAAAATGCTAATGTATTGCAATCATATGAATATTTAGCCAGTAATCCTTCAGATAACCAGATTACCAGATTTTTAAACAAAATCCTCAATATCAGAGAAAATTTAGCAGAATTTCTTTTGTATATCCCATTATTCTAAGTATTCTTTTGGGCACCAATGAGGGTCCTCAGTAAGATTATGTTGTCCTGATTGACTCTCCACATTTTGCCAATACTATCACTTTAGGAGGCAGGTCCTCGCCTTCTATATGCAGATACGTGAAGATTAGATCATATTCAGTGTAAGCCAAAGAGTTGTAGACTTTGTGGGATCACTACAATCCAGCCCAAAGGTGCATTTATTTTCTTTTTTTAAAATTTATTTTAATTGGAGGTTAATCACTTTACAATATTGTGGTGGTTTTTGCCATACATTCACAAGAATCAGCCATGGGTGTACATGTGTTCCCCATCCTGAGCCCCCCTCCCATCTCCCTCCCCATCCTATCCCTCAGGGTCATCCCAGTGCACCACCCCTGAGCACCCTATCCCATGCATCGAACCTGGGCTGGTGATCTATTTCACATACGATAATATACATGTTTCAAGGCTATTCTCTCAAATCATCCCACCCTCGCCTTCTCCTACACAGTCTAAAAGTCTGTTCTTTACATCTGTCTCTTTTGCTATCTCGCATATAGGGTTATCATTACCATCTTTCTAAATTCCATATATATATATTAGAATATATATATATTAATATACTGTATTGGTGTTTTTCTTTCTGACTTACTTCACTCTGTATAATAGGCTCCAGTTTCACCCACCTCATTAGAACTGATTCAAATGCAAACTTTTTAACAGCTGAGTAATATTCCATTGTGTATATGTACCACAACTTTCTTATCCGTTTGTCTGATGGACATCTAGGTTGCTTCCACGTCCTGGCTATTGCAAACAGTGCTGCAATGAACATTGGGGCACATGAGTCTCTTTCAATTCTGGTTTCCTCAGTGTGTATGCCCAGCGGTGGGATTGCTGGGTCATATGGCAGTTCTATTTCCAGTTTTTTAAGAAATCTCCATACTGTTCTCCATAGTGGCTGTACTAGTTTGCATTCCCACCAACAGTGTAAGAGGGTTCCCTTTTCTCCACACCCTCTCCAGCATTTATTGCTTGTAGACTTTTGGATAGCAGCCATTCTGATCTGTGTAAGATGGTACCTCATTGTTGTTTTGATTTGCATTTCTATGATAATGAGTGATGTTGAGCATCTTTTCATGTGTTTGTTAGCCATCTGTATGTCTTCCTTGGAGAAATGTCTGTTTAGTTCTTTGGCCCATTTTTTGATTGGGTGGCTTATTTTTCTGGAATTGAGCTATGGGAGTTGCTGGTATATTTTTGAGGTTAATTCTTTGTCAGTTGCTTCATTTGCTATTATTTTCTCCCATTCTGAAGGCTGTTTTTTCACCTAGCTTACAGTTTCCTTTGTTGTGCAAAAGCTTTTAAGTTTAATTAGATCCCATTTGTTTATTTTTGCTTTTATTTCCATTATTCTGGGAGTTGGGTCATAGAGGATCCTGCTATGATTTATGTCATAGAGTGTTTTGCTTATGTTTTCCTCTAGGAGTTTTATAGTTTCTGGTCTTACATTTGGATCTTTAATCCATTTTGAGTTTATTTTTGTGTATGGTGTTAGAAAGTGTTCTAGTTTCATTCTTTTACAAGTGGTTGACCAGTTTTCCCAGCACCACTTGTTAAAAGAGATTGTCTTTTCTCCATTGCATATTCTTGCCTCCTCTGTCAAAGATAAGGTGTCCATAGGTGTGTGGATTTATCTCTGGGCTTTCTATTTTGTTCCATTGATCTATATTTCTGTCTTTGAGGTGCACTTATTTTCATGTAGTTCTCTATAAAATTCTCTGAGTCCCTCAGAGGTAATTTCTACTCTTCTAATTTCTTGTTTTCTAAAATAGGCACTTAATTTACAATATTGCACTTCATGAGGAAACCTTAGGCTAAAATTTTGTTATGGAATAGCTTCAGCGCTAACTTTGATTTTAAACTTAGTCAAACATCAGAAAACTCCTGCTGGATATTTTTGCATGAAGATGCATTTCAAATTTAGATGTCTAATCCTAAAATTTTAATCTTTTAAATTAGCTCTAGTCATACTTATTTGTCAATAGCTCCACTGAGCTATAGCTTTAACTTAAAGTCTTGACATTTACTTTTTTGAAATTGAAGTATAATTTTGTTACAATGTTGTGCTAGTTTCTGCTGTATAGGAAAGTGCATCAGCTGTATGTATACATATATCCCCTTCCTCTTGGATCTCACAAAATGAAATAGTGTGGTATTTACCAAGAATAAGTGTAGACCAGTAGAATATAATATGACTTAAACATGTCTGATTATTAAAGAGATTTTAATATGAAATATAAATGTTTTTCATTTTGGTGAGAAAGTTCTGAAAAAAATCTTAACAATCAACAAGGAATCTAGATCTAGTTTTCTGTGAGTGTTGTTTTTCAAAAGGCATCTCTAATTTAACCATCTTAACCCTGATGCTGCTGCTGCTGCTAAGTCGCTTCAGTTGTGTCCGACTTTGTGCGACCCCATAGACGGCAGCCCAGCAGGCTTCCCCATCCCTGGGATTCTCCAGGCAAGAACACTGGAGTGGGTTGCCATTTCCTTCTCCAATGCATGAAAGTGAAAAGTGAAAGTGAAGTTGCTCAGTCGTGTCCGACTCCTAGTGACCCCATGGACTGCAGCCTACCAGGCTCCTCTGTCCATGGGATTTTCCAGGCAAGAGTACTGGAGTGGGTTGCCATTGTCTTCTCCGATCTTAACCCTAGGAATATATAAATACAGTCAGCCCTCTGTATTTGTAGTGTCTGAATCTGTGGATTCAAGGAACTGGGGATCAAAAATACTAAAAAAAAAAAAAAATTGCCAGAAACTTCCAAAAAGAAAAACTTGAATTTGTTGTGCACAAGTAACTACTTTCATAACATATACATTGTGTTTATAACTACTTACATAGCATTTACATTGTACTAGGTATTATAAGTAACCTAGAGATGGGTTAAAGTATACAGAATGTGCTTAGGTTACATGCAAATACTATGCCTTTTTATATAAGGAAATTGAGCATTCTCAGGTTTTAGTATCTGCTGGGGTTCCTGATATTCTTCCTCGTTCCCAATTTTCTCGCAAATACAAATAAGAGTAAAGACATCACCTTGGGAGAGGATGAGTGAGTGGAGTGCTTTGAGAATGCAGGAAAATATATCCGTGGAACATAAATAATCTTTGCTGGTATTAAGAAGAAGGTAGAATTGACAAGCTTGACAACTTATCTCAAAAAAAGAGCTAACAATTTCTGTCCACTGCCCTATTTAATAAGTAGAAATCTTGCTCATGATTTTTACATTATATGTCTCATATTTAAATTGTTCTCACACACAACAGTTGGGCTTTCCTGCTGGCTTAGCAGTAAAGAATCTGCCTGCAATGCAGAAGACACAAAAAACGTGGGTTCAGTCCCTGAGTTGGGAAGTTTCCCTGAAGTAGGACATGACAACCAACTTCAGTATTCATGCTGAGACAAGCCCATGTACAGAGAAGCCTGGCAGGTTACAGTCCATGGGGGCATAAAGACTCAGACACGACTGAAGTGACTGTGCATGGCACATACACAAAAGTTAGATTTAATTAGCAGTATCCAAATTTTCAGTGAAGGTGATTGCTTCCATGGGAAAACCTAGAATTAAAATGTAAAGATTTATGTATGTATTTATATATACCAGAGGAATCTGCTTTATTGTGTCATGACAGAATAAGACTAACCTATATAAGAATTATGTACAGTAGCCAGAATTTCTTATACTATGTCAAGACAATAACTAAAGTAGTTTCACTGAAATAAAATATAGAAATATACACTTAAAAATGGATGAATAAATATCCAAGTGGAGATTTATAAGTAGACAATTTTATATGCAAGTCCATAAGTATGAGTTGAGGTTGCAAGTAGAGGTAAAAACCTAAGAAGTATCAACATACGAATGGCATTTTAAGCTCAGATTCTTTGAGATCTGTCTAAACCAGTGCTGAGATACAATGTGAACAACAAACAACACATATGTAGTTTTTAATAGTCTAATAGCCACATAAACAAAGATTGAAAGAAATAGGTGAAATTAATTTTGATAATAACTCAATTTATCCCAAAGAGTATCATTTAAATGTATAATCAACTTAAACATTATTAATGAAACACTTACATTCTTTTATTATACTAAGTCTTCAAAATTGGTGTGTGATTTTACAATTATTTCATTCTTCATTAGGATTAGTCACATTTCAAGTGGTCAATAGCCACATGTGGGTCATGACTGTTGTACTGGACAGTGTAGGTATACATAGAGAAATCTGAGGTCTAATTAAGAAGCTCAAAAAGTTGTTGAGATTAACCATCACCCTAATTCCAAATCCAGACAAAGATGCCACAAAAAAAGAAAACTATAGGCCAATATCACTGATGAACATAGATGCAAAAATCCTTAACAAAATTCTAGCAAACAGAATCCAACATCATATTAAAAAAATCATACATCATGACCAAGTGGGCTTTATCCCAGGAATGCAAGGATCCTTTAATATCCACAAATCAATCAATGTAATACACCACATTAACAAATTGAAAGATAAAAACCATATGATTATCTCAATATATGCAGAAAAAACCTTTGACAAAATTCAACACCTATTTATGATTAAAACTCTCCAGAAAGCAGGAATAGAAGGAACATACCTCAACATAATAAAAGCTATATATGACAAACCCACAGCAAGCATTACCCTCAATGGTGAAAAATGAAATCATTTCCCCTGAAATCAGGAACAAGACAAGGGTGCCCACTCTCACCACTACTATTCAACATAGTGTTGGAAGTTTTGGCCACAGCAATCAGAGCAGAAAAAGAAGTAAAAGGAATCCAGATAGGAAAAGAAGAAGTGAAACTCTCGCTGTTTGCAGATGACATGATCATCTACATAGAAAACCCTAAAGACTCTTCCAGAAAATTACTAGAGCTAATCAATGAATATAGTAAAGTTGCAGGATATAAAATTAACACACAGAAATCCCTTGCATCCCTATACACTAACAATGAGAAAACAGAAAGAGAAATTAAGGAAACAATACCATTCACCATTGCAACAAAAAGAATAAAATACTTAGGAGTATATCTACCTAAAGAAACAAAAGACTTATACATAGAAAACTATAAAACACTGATGAAAGAAATCAAAGAGGACACAAACAGATGGAAAAACATACCGTGTTCATGGATTGGAAGAATCAATATTGTCAAAATGGCAATTCTACCCAAAGCAATCTATAGATTCAATGCAATCCCTATCAAGCTACCAACGGTATTTTTCACAGAACTAGACCAAAGAATTTCACAATTTGTATGGAAATACAAAAAACCTCGAATAGCCAAAGTAATCTTGAGAAAGAAGAATGGAACTGGAGGAATCAACCTGCCTGACTTCAGACTTTACTACAAAGCCACAGTCATCAAGACAGTATGGTACTGGCACAAAGACAGAAATATAGATCAATGGAACAGAATAGAAAGCCCAGAGATAAATCCACGAACCTATGGACACCTTATCTTTGACAAAGGAGGCAAGGATATACAATGGAAAAAAGACAACCTCTTTAACAAGTGGTGCTGGGAAAACTGGTCAACCACTTCTAAAAGAATGAAACTAGAACACTTTCTAACACCATACACAAAAATAAACTCAAAATGGATTAAAGATCTAAATGTAAGACCAGAAACTATAAAACTCCTAGAGGAGAACATAGGCAAAACACTCTCTGACATAAATCTCAGCAGGATCCTCTATGACCCACCTCCCAGAATATTGGAAATAAAAGCAAAAATAAACAAATGGGATCTAATGAAACTTAAAAGCTTTTGCACAACAAAGGAAACTATAAGCAAGGTGAAAAGACAGCCCTCAGATTGGGAGAAAATAATAGCAAACGAAGCAACAGACAAAGGACTAATCTCCAAAATATACAAGCAACTCCTGCAGCTCAATTCCAGAAAAATAAAGCCACCCAATCAAAAAATGGGCCAAAGAACTAAACAGACATTTCTCCAAAGAAGACATACAGATGGCTAACAAACACATGAAAAGATGCTCAACATCACTCATCATCATAGAAATACAAATCAAAACCACAATGAGGTACCATTACACGCCAATCAGGATGGCTGCTATCCAAAAGTCTACAAGCAATAAATGCTGGAGAGGGTGTGGAGAAAAGGGAACCCTCTTACACTGTTGGTGGGAATGCAAACTAGTACAGCCGCTATGGAGAACAGTGTGGAGATTTCTTAAAAAACTGGAAATAGAACTGCCATATGACCCAGCAATCCCACTCCTGGGCATACACACCAAGGAAACCAGACCTGAAAGAGACACGTGCACCCCAATGTTCATCGCAGCACTATTTATAATAGCCAGGGCATGGAAGCAACCTAGATGCCCATCAGCAGACGAATGGATAAGGAAGCTGTGGTACATATACACCATGGAATATTACTCAGCAGTTAAAAAGAATTCATTTGAATCAGTTCTAATGAGATGGATGAAACTGGAGCCCATTATACAGAGTGAAATAAGCCAGAAAGATAAAGACCATTACAGTATACTAACACATATATATGGAATTTAGAAAGATGGTAATGATAACCCTATATGCAAAACAGAAAAAGAGACACAGGTGTATAGAACAGAATTTTGGACTCTGTGGGAGAAGGCGAGGGTGGGATGTTTTGAGAGAACAGCATCGAAACATGTATATTATCTAGGGTGAAACAGATCACCAGCCCAGGCTGGATGCATGAGACAAGTGCTCAGGTCTGGTGCACTGGGAAGACCCAGAGGAATCGGGTGGAGAGGGAGGTGGGAGGGGGGATCAGGACGGGGAATACATGTAAATCCATGGCTGATTCATGTCAATGTATGACAGAAACCACTACAACATTGTAAAGTAATTAGCCTCCAACTAAAAAAATAAATGGGGAAAAAAAATAAAGTACTGAATAAAAAAAGTTGTTGAGGTTAAACAAGTAAGTGAATTGTCATTTTTCAGAATACAGTTTCTTTGCTTAGAAGGAATAATTATTCTCTTATTTCCCTGGTTTTCCTATTTTAAATCCTGATTTTGGTGGAAAAAACCCCACTGAGTACACTGTATTTTGGAAGTAGTTCTCTCACACATCCATGTACCACCTCCTTGGAGAAAGTCTTTCCTGAAGAACTGTATCTTCAGCTTCACTGCCCTAATTTGTTCCAAAGTGACAGAAGACTCTGCAAGAGCTGGATGAAAGTTCTCTCTTAGACATTGCTTTTTAGGTGAAAATTGAAAGTGGTCGGAGAGGCAGTCATTTGTAGAGCAATACTTAGGTATAATCCAATTTATTGTTCTTGCTCTTCAGGCTCTCAGTTGTGTCCGACTCTTTGCGACCCCATAGACTGCAGCACGCCAGGCTTCCCTGTCCATCACCAACTCCCACAGCTTGCTCAGAGTCGTGTCCCTTGAGTCAGTGATGCCATCCAACCATCTCATCCTCTGTCACCACCTTTTCCTGCCTTCAATCTTTCCCAGCATCAGGGACTTTCCCAATGAGTTGGCTCTTTGCATCAGGTGGCGAAAGTATTGGACTTTCAGCTTCAGCATCAGTCTTCCAATGAATATTCCAATTTATATACTCATTCAAAATGCATGTTTTATATGTAAATGCACAGAAAAAATCTGAAGGTATACCCACCAAACTGAACACATTCCTGTGGAGAGAAGTAGGTGTGTATAGGTGTGGAACTATGAGGATTTTCATTATTTTGTTTTGTTTTTTTATGATGAAAATTGTTGACTATAAAATATATCATTTGTATAATTTTTTAAAATATAGAGAAAATGGAATATAATTCATTCCAATGTAGCTAAATAAGCCCTGGTTATTGAAAGTTCTATGTATCTAACATTTAGGGCAAAACCAAAGATATTTAATTTCATATATGAATATCTTTTTCAGACACCACGAAAACCTAGATGTAAGGGGAGATCTTAACTATTTAGTTAATTATGGCCCATTAACCTCAGGCTAAAACTTTTTGACTCAAGGTGAAAGAGTAAATGAAGAATCTTCCTTATCCATTCCTCGCCAGTTGTAAGAAAGGCTGTGGGCAGCCTTAAATCTCACTGCAGTTAATAGAGACTTTCTCACATGATGGAAAATTTTCCTCCCCTTTAGTTGAACTGTCTCTCAGAACTCCAGAGTGTAGTAATAACTTATAAACTTCTGATTAAGTTCTAACAGCACTCATTGTGAGATAGTCAAGCCCTCAACTACCCACAGTGAAGTTTATTTCCTCTTACTCATCCTGCTGCGACTTCCCTGCTGTTACATAGGTGATTATTTAGCTAAGTCCTACCCAATGGAAGTTCTAAAGGGAACATAACCCAGGCATATCAGAGCGGAGTCAAAATGAATGTGTTGCTATAGTTGGTATTTTTCTTTTGTTTCTGTTGCCTAGTATCTCAGTAGAGGCTTGGAGCTCTTTGTATCTTTGTATAACTGGAGTTTTTATTTATAGGTATTAGCTCTCCCAGCCTCTGTTGCAGCTATAGTAGAGAGATGTACTCTTGATTCCACCAAGCAGGTACAACTACTCCAGATTTTGAGTTAGGATAGTGATGCAGGAAGGAGAAATGGGATGGCAGGGGATAGCAATGTTGAAATACTGGGGGAAAAAAATAGCACTGAAGCGGTTAGCACACTTATTGCAGGAAAGACAAATCCTAGTGCAGAATTGGCAGGATCTTAGTGCACTGCAGGAGGATTCTTTACCATCTGAGGCATACTCAGTATAGGCAACACTGTGACATCTGGTGGCTCATGGCCGTAGGCATGGCTGTAGTGATAGTGATTTTTCCTCAGACCAGCTCCACAGGATGGTTTGCACATTCATCTTTGATTCTGAGCTTCAACTCTGATTCTTTCACTGATTCTGTGACATTTCTGATATCCCATCAATAAATCTTCCCCATTGTCATGTTTAATCAGCCAAAGTCAGCTTCTGTTGTATGCAAGTAAGAAACCTGTTATAATTACATCATAGCAGATTTGCTGTAGGAAGATGCAGTCTCAGTATCTGCAGAGAGCAAGAAGAAACTAACCTTTCTGGATTGATTGGTTGCCTGGAATTCTCCTCTGATTTTATGGTGATCCAGCAGCCTCACTACTTAGCGTATTCTATTACAGAAAATATTCCCCAAAGACAGGATAACTTGTTGTGTGCAAGTAAGAACCCTGTTTTCTACATTAAAAACAGAAAACGTGAATTGAGGTCTGGTTTGAATCGCACATTGTCAGTCAAATCATAAGCTTTTTCTTCACTATATAGTAGAAAACTTTACAAACCAACCTCTCTCCCAGAAAAAGAAATTTTGTGCTACAGTTTAAAATATGATACATATTGTTGAACACATGAAACTTCCATAATGTTATAAACCAATGTTGCCTCAATAAATTTTTTAATCAAAAAAATAAAATATGAACATTTCAGAGTAGAGGCAGATGATCAGGTCAAGCCAAAAAATTTATATTAAGTGCTGACTGCCTTGAAGTAGCTTCTATTTAGTTGGCAGGGTCTGTTTTCTGGTTTCTCATGCTTGTTTTCTATTAACAGTAAAAGTTTCTCTACTTAAAGCTTGGAAGGTGCAGAAACGCAGTTTGGAGTAAGGAATACTCAATGATTTGGCACATGTGAATGTGTGCTTGTCTCTGTATTCTCTTCAAAGTTGGACCAAGAATTTTCCTTAAGAAGAAACCATATAAATTCCTATTTTCATTTGCTACATACTGTGTATAGCTCATAAGTGTTCGGTAGTAAGGAAAACACAAGTGAAAAACACTACTGTTTCAGTCACAGATATCAAGTCCTTGATCTTATAAATTAAAGTGATTGGCTTTTTTCGTGAGCATAGTAAGTTGGTGCTATTTCTTATTATAGACAACCTTATTATAATCAGAAAAGAAAAATAGTTGATAAATTTAAAGTGCATAAAACAGTATTAGGATAAAAGCCAAGATACAAGTTGGAAACATGAGCCTTAGTTTTGTATATACCAACTTGATTACATTAGTTTTAGGACTACAAAAAAACTTTAAAATGTAAAAATTATATTAATACATTGGTGAATAAAAACCCTTTGCTGAAACTTTGCTGCAATAGACCTTTGGAACTGTGGTATTTTCTTTTGAGATAGGATGAGAGTTTTTTTGGTGTGTGTAGTGAATCATACTTTTATGAGATCAAGAATACTCAGACATGTCCAGAAAATAGTTTTTTTAAATAAGAGAAATTCTGAATTCTTGGGAGAATAACGATGTAAAAATGTATATCATTCCTCTGTATTTTTAGAAATTTGTGATGCACAGAGGACTTTCTTCAATGCATCTTTCATATCTTTGTTCCGGAGGCTGTAGATCAGAGGATTAAAGAATGGGGTTGCCATGCAGTAAAACAGGGTCACAAATTTCTGTGTCCCAGGATGGCTCCTGGAGCCTGGACTCACATACATCACCATGACTGAGCCATAGAACAAGGAAACCACCAAGAAATGGGAGGCACACGTAGAAAAAGCTTTGTTCCTGCCTGAGCCAGCTGGGACCCGAAGTACAGCTCGCAAAACGAAGGTATAGGACCCAAGAATGTAGAGGAAGGTGATGAAAATGATAAGAGAGCTTACGGTGGCGCAAGTTAGAGTAGTTTTGGGAACGGGGGCGCAGGATAGCGCCAGCAATGGTCCCAGGTCACAGAAAAAATGGTCAATGACATTAGGGCCACAGAAAGGCACCCGGGACATAAGAACTGCAGGCATCAGTATTGATAGAAAGCCACCTGCCCAGCAGAAAACCACTAATCGGGCGCAGAGTTGATAAGTCATGATGGTGGGGTAATGCAGAGGTCGACAGATGGCAAGGAACCGATCAAAGGACATCGCAGATAGAAAGTAGCCCTCAGCTGCACACATGGAGAAGAAGAAGTAGAACTGGAGAAGGCAGCCAGCATAGGAGATGCTCTTGGTCTGGGAGATGATGTTGGCCAACATTTTGGGCACATCAGAACTGACATAGCAGATCTCCAGGAAGGAGAAGTTGGCCAGGAGGATGTACATGGGTGTATGGAGCTTCCGGCTTGACCACACAGCACAGATGATGGCTGTGTTCCCAAGGAGGGTCAGCAGGTAGATGAGGGAGAACACGACGGAGAGAAGGATCTGGATCTCCCTGCGGCAGGGGAAGCCCAGGAGAATGAACTCACTCACAGACCCAGAGATATTACTGGCTTCTGAGATATGCATTCTTCTGATCTATGAAGGGAATGATCATTATATTAGCCATTTCTTTCTCTTGAAAAGTAATTTTTGTATCTTCTGACTTCTATTTACTCCTTTATTGCACTTTTGTGAAAGGGCTCCATATGGTTCTGAATTTAACTCATTTCCCAATGATCTAGCTTAGCCCAATGAGAGCAGAGTTCTGAGAACCAGAGTCAGTAGGTTACTATATGCTCCCACAGCCCCCGCTGTAACAGTCTCCATTTTTTTCAGAGTATAAATTTCACCGACTTCACGTAACATAGAGTCCAGATTGTTTTCTATGTTTGCATTTACCTAAATTCTTCCTTGATGTAAAGTTTCATAAGATACACCCTCATACACACATCTAATTTCTTTTCTCCTTGTTGCAAAGAAAATTTTATTTAGAATTTTGGAAAATTCTAAGAAAAATCAAAGTTCAAATTAATAGGGTGACAGATGGTAACTAGACTTATTGTGGTGATCATTTTGTAGTGTATAAAAATACTGAATCATGATCCTGTACACCTAAAACATATAACATTGCAAGTCAATTTTACTTCAATTAAAAAAAATGGCCTAGCAATATTCATAGCAGAAAAGTGGAATTCAAGGCTTGTCTTCAACAAGACAGAGAGAATCATTTTATATGAATAAGAGGTAAAAGATGAATGAAGAAATATTAAAGCTTGTCATGTTGTAAAAAAATAATAAATTAGCATGAAGTTGAATTAGGTCAGTACAAAAAGAGTACCTTACTATGTTATCAGTTAACATTTTTTCAGGATATCTGTCCTGTTAACTGAAGCAGGGTGCTGAAGACATTGCCACAAATTCCATTTTAGATAGTACCTATTAGTTTCTTTAGAGCTGGTATTTAACTTCTACTTGCTGAGCCAATGGCTAAAATGATACAGAGAAAAAGTGGACCTTCTTCTCTCCTTTATTAGGAAATCCTGGCTCTCAAATAGAAAAATAGCAAGAGGTAGATGGAGAAAACTTGTCTCTTAGCTCAGATGGCTGCAAAAGTATATTGTGCATGTACTACAGCTTTTCCTCCTTGACCCAAATTCCTATTTATGATAAAGAAGAGTTTTAACAAGGCTACTAACTAAAGCTGGAAATCACCATCTTTGACCTGCCCTGTGTCCTAATTTTTGGCACTTTTTATGAAAGTGAAAGTCACTCAGTCGTGTCCAACTCTTTGTGACCCCATGGACTATACATCCATGGAATTCTCCAGGCCAGAATACTGGAACAGGTAGTCTTTCCCTTCTCCAGGGGATCTTCCCAACCCAGGGATCAAACCCATGTTTCTGGCATTGCAGAAGGATTCTTTACCAGCTGACCCACAAGGAAAGCCTAAGAATACTGTAGTGGGTAGCCTATCCCTTCCCCAGCAGATCTTCCCAACCCAGGAATCGAACTGGGGTCTCCTGCATTGCAGGCGGATTCTTTACCAACTGTGCTATCAGGGAAGCTCTCTGACTTGAACCAATTTCTGAATATTTTTTAAAAATTTGACTTCTAAGGTAGTGAGCATAACAGCAACCACTGTTATGTATGAAGAATTTATTGTGACCATCACTTAACATTCATTATCTCAATAAATTCAACTCCTTCTTCTTTCCAGTTCTAGAGCCTTAAGAAAAAACACCTTCACATTTCTAAATGTAGCATTGAATTTTATTGTCACTCTGAGCATGTTGATTTTAAAATCCAACTTTTTCCCTTACACAAATGTCAGCTCTGTATATATAAGCTGTGTTTCCTTTTTGTATTTTATTTAATTTGTTCATCTGCCACTTGTCTATATCAAATTTCCACTTGTGCATGTGGAGGACTAGCTTCAGGAAAGCTGTGTTAGTGACTGAGGCTATATACTATAGGAAAAGATTATTTACATATTTCTCACAGTGTCTCTCTATAGTATACATCAGGTACATCACTAAGATGGTGAGGCAGGTATCTTCCAAATTAGCAGCTTCCATCAAATGCCAAAGGGAGATCAAGCATAAAAAGTTTTGTGTTCATTCAGAAAGACCAACAGATGCATGAGTTGAAATGAACTATAAGCTATACAAGTGATGGGCTCATTGGAGAAGACTTTGACTGGAAATTCAGTGATTAGAAGGGGTGATATGATCCTTTAAATCAGAACTAGACAACCTAAATTTTCAATATTTGATATTTAGCTAAAATATATGTAGTAAGAGCCATCACACTTTTTACTGTGACCATAATTTTACTTATACAGTTGAACTGGCTATGGTGGGTAAATACAGTTGAACTGACTGTGGTGGGTAAGATTGTGTGTAAACAGGGCAAAGAAACTTGATAAAGAAAGAAAAATAGTGGAAGGAAGGTGCATTGCAGGGGTGTTAAATTTGAATGGGAATTCCCCCTTCACTCGTGGTCAGAATCAGTGAAAACCCACCTCAAAATTAAGGTAAGAATAAGAGTATTTGAGGAGGATCTTTGATGTTTTAACAGTGGCTCTTGATTGAGCAGACATTAATCAGAATTCAAAGTAAGAAAAAGGAAAATGTCATCAAAGAGAAAGAGAAAGAAACAGCAGATTTTCTTTCAAACTTTTATCTGTAATACAACTTGGTACTCTCATGAATGTCTTCCTTCCTTTCCTAATTAAAAACTCCTCTGTTCCTGCCTCAATGTTCTAAGTTCAATTCACCCAGGGCTCTTCTCTCCCTGCCTTGGGTCACTGTGGATTCTACCTGAGACTACATGTTGATTTTTCCTTTCACTGCAAATACAGGAATTCTTTGATCTTAATTACACTTAATGAAAATAAATATTGATTACTTACAAAAGTTTTATCTCCTTTGAAGTGATATGAAGCTCATTAGCTTCTATCACTTCTTAATCTGAAAAATAATGCAAAACAGAGAAGTGTCAGCTCAAAATTTCCTGATGGGATTTTTGAACAATTGTATGCTGGATAGATATAATTCTACCAGGAAGAATGAAGATTTTATGAAAAATTATATATTATTTGATCTATTACCTTGTTTATAATATGAAATATATTTATAAATAAAAATCCAAAGGAACGTTCACAGACCTCCTTCTGTAGCAATAATATACACAGTGGACATTGCAGCAGGCAGTTGAGGGGCTACCACTTGTGTCCTCTTAAATATCTTAGATGAAGAATTTGGGGTTCCTGGTGACACTCTGTCACACTTTGAGCCTCACAAAGGATTCTCTTTAGCTGTACAAAAAGAATAAAATGCCAAGAAACTTTCTGTTTTAATATGCATATCTTTCTGGCCACATACTGTCCCTAGAGGCCTCCTGCTCCCTCAGGAGCAGCAGGGACAATCCGAGTGCATCATTCAACCCCCAAGTGTGTTTTACTTTCAGTGTTGAGCTCAAAGCTGAAAAGACCTTCCTGAATCCATCAGTGAGACTGTCACCAAGTAATGGCCCCTCTTGCTGGCTGCTCAGCTGACACCCACAGACAGGCTCTGGATTTAAAACCAGCTCCATACTGGATATCACCAGTTGCTTTAAGGCTCCTAAAGCTCCCCTGTTAGCATATGTGTTTCTTCAAATGACATTGAAAGTTCACTTTAACAAATTCCCAAATCCTAAGTATCTTCCTGTGGGAGCATGCTCAGTCACTCAGTTGTGTCTGACTCTTTGTGACCCTGTGCACTATAGCCCGCCAGTCCATGGGATTTTCCTGGCAAGAATACTGGAGTGGGTTGCTATGTCCTCCTCCAGGGGATCTTTCCAACCCAGGGATCGAACCTGTGTCTTGCATCTCCTGCATTGGCAGGCAGATTCTTTACCGCTGAGCCACTGAGGAAGCCCAAGTATCTTCCCTATGACCCACTAAAAGTAACCTCCCTGCCTATCAGTGTGTACAGCAGTGTTAAAAGTTGATCTGCATTCCCTGAGTAGACTCTTGGTGGCAGGGACTGATTCCCGCTGGAACTGTCCAGTGGCTTTCAATCCTCATGAGTATAAGAAAACCTAGGGTCTCACTTAACATTCAGAGCCTCCTATCATACCCTCAACCAAGAGGATTTTATGTTTTCTGAGGTTTTCAAATTATCTTCTCCTGTCTCAATGGATATAAACTCTCTACCCAGTTTTGCATTATGTTTAGGTGATAGTGTTTAGTACCTGCTATTTGCTGATTACTATGCCAGCAGATTTCATATGTGTTATCTAATATATATGTGTGCATGCTCAGTCAATAAGTCATGCCTGACTCTTTGTGACCCCATGGACTGTACCTGGCAGGGTTCCTCTATCCCTGGAATTTCCCAGGCAAGATACTGGAGTGGATTGTCATTTCCTCCTCTGGGGTATCTTCCCAATGTAGGAATTGAACCTGGGTCTCCTGCATTGCAGGCGGATTTTTTACCACTGAGCCACCTGGAAGCCCTATCTAATATTTGTAATGCTCATTAAACTCTTGAATACTGTCTCATCCTTTTAAAATGATTGAACAGAAGCCCACAGAGGGTAAGAGTTTATATTCGGCTCTAACTCAACTTGGTTTATCTTTTTCTACAAATAGGGTGCCTGGAGTGAAAAATTATATCTAATCTGCCCATGGCTTCTACCTGTTATTCTTTCCTGGTCATTGTTATGCCTTTCTATCCCTCTGGGAAAGTTTTATTAATTTTGTTATTTTGGCTTCTAGTCTTCCTTAAATAGTTTTACTTCAAACACTGTATTTGAGAAGGTTGTTCAGAATCTGGTTTATGGCTTAACATCTTATTTTATCTTGATACAACAAATTTCTCTGAAAAATGATTGCTATTGTGAACAAAGATTTGTTTAAAACAGTTATTGCCCATAAGTAGCTTTCAAGGTAATGAGCTACTTTGGCAAAAGTTCCAGCAAAAATCCCATTCAAGGGCAGAACTTTAATTCTTTTTCATTCTTTGCTGTGTAAGTAGACACACGGTAGTCTTGACAATGAAGTGCATTTGAACTCTTTTTTTTTTTTTTCTTTTTTTTTTCATTTGAACTCTTGATAATACTATTCCTGCCTGAAAATGCCCATGGACAGAGGAGTCTAGCAGGCTATAATCCAAAGGGTTGCAAAGAGTTGAACACAACTCAGTATGACCTTGCAATGCAGCATAGCAAGGTAGGAGTCAGATCAGATTCAGATGTTACTTCCATTAGACTCTCTATTCCTTGTGCTAGACACCGTCTTTCTTTTCCAAGCTTTAGTTCTTTTAGCACAGAGATACCAGGTGTCTGAAACCAGCCAGAAAGTCTCTGATCCAAGCTGACAAAGGCAGCAATATTGGAAGTAGCCCCCTCACTCTGTTCGATGTTCACTAGTTCCACCAGAAAGCAACCTGGGGGAAAAAGAATTCTGAGTTAATAGTAATCAGGTCCTTTTACTGTAGCCCTGCTTCCTGTTGCTTCTTCTAGTAATAGCTTAAGGTTACTCTAAGTTTTCATTTTGAAAGCACCAGTGATGTATCTGCAAGTCATAGACCCACTGATACTTTCATATTGTGTTTGGAGACTCATCTTTAATCTCCTCCCTCAATGACTTGCTTATAAAAACTTCTTTTCATTCTTTGTTGCTTTGATGATGACTGTCTAACCTTTTGGAACATTTTGTTATTGATAATGTTTATTGTTAGTATCTCATTAGCATGTGACCTTCCAAGTCAGTTCTTTCCCCTTTTACCTTCAGAAATACCTCGGAAACCAGTCCTCTCGGATATGTCAATTGCCCCAAGAAAGAAAGCCATCCTGAAAACAACTGAATTTTTCTAGATGTTTCAGTTTCAGATAGATCTCTCAAATGTAAGCTTGACCTCATATATTTTTCTGTCACTCTTCATGATTATTACATTTTCTCTGTTTTCTTTTCATTCTATGATTTGCTTTCTCTGTGTTTTCTTCCTAGAATTGGTGCCATGGCAACCGAGGCTCTGTGATGTTGACAGTGAGTTCCCTGCCGCCCTTGTTCCTCTTGATCTGTCCATGGGTAACGGAGCTTATACGGTAAAGCTCTAGGGGTATGCGAACCATGTCCAGTTTGGATAATCCAGGACATTCTAAACTTTAGTCAAACAGGACATTTTACTGCTGAAGGTAAATTGTCCTTTGGGCCTGAAAATCATTGATCAAGATAGGAATACCCAAGGAAAATGAGGTGCTGATTAAGTTTCTGGATTCAAACTCTGGGAAAAAATCAGCACTGGACTTGAAAGTCATTGGCAGGAAGTGGGCAAATTGGACCTTCCCAGGCACTCTTTTTGTTCCAGGCAGGATACTGTGGAAGGTATGGCAGCTAAGCCCCAAGGGCTGTGTTGAACCAGGTTCAGCTTTGGGCAATATGGCCCAGGATACCAGGTGCCTCTCTTTGCACAGCCCTCCCCAGGCCATACATAAAGACTCAGTGTTGCTGTGTTCCTTGTGAACTTGGGCAGAAAAGAGAAGTGGCCAAATACATATACTTGTCACTTTATGCTTGACTTTAATAATATCCAAACTGTTGGAGATGATATAGATAGTGCTTAATTTCACCATTCTGCTTCTTTTGTTCTCACCAAACATGTCCTGTACATGAAATAATGAATTTTCAAATGAAAGTGAATTTAACTAATTTAATTCTGAGAATTTTCTGTTTTTTTGAGAATCTCACATGCAGCTTTGATATGACTGTTAATCTCAGGCAAGAGGTGGAATCCCTGACTCAGAAGAAGTTGTTCAGAAATAGAATTTTAATAGGCTTGGAAGCAGGAACCTGGCACTGGCTCAGAGAGACCCCGATTATGTAAAAAATGCCTGTTCCACCCACAACTTTCCTCACTCCCTCCACTGTTCCACCCACATTCACATTGTCTGTAGAGCACTGTTTTGTGGGTTTTTTTTTCCTCCTCTTGGTTTCTCCCCAAATGCTGCTTGATTTAATCACTACTAGGAACGTAATCATTTTATGATTACAGTGTAAGATAAGCAGTTCTCTCCTGTTGGACATGTAGATTGCTGTGCAATTTTTTTCTGTTACAAACTGTTCTGTGATGATGTTCTCTTACAGTGAATTGGTATAAGTGGATTAGCTGATCAAAATGTATATATAATTTTAAGGCTTTTATTTGCCATATTGCTAGATTATTTTCTAAAAGTGTTGTCCTAACTTACAGTCTAACAAGCAGACAGTGAGAATGCTCATTTTCCTCACATTTGAAACACACACACACATACAGCTTATTACAATTCTGTCTAAAAATTACCATTATGAGTATTTTAAAGTAATGTGTCATTATTTTAATATGTATTTATTTAATTAGTAATTACATTGAGTCTAAAAAGTATTTTTTGGTCACTTTGCCTTTTTTTTCCTTTTCTTTTCATTTATATATATAACATTTTTCTAATCATGTGTTCATTTTTCTTGATTTAAAATAATTTCTTATAACTTGTAAATATTTATCTTTGCCATTTTTGACATTTGCATATTCAATACATGTGCATAGTAATTTTTTGAACCAAAGCTATTTTTTATGTAGTCACATATACACTCTTCCTCTTAATGGTTTATACTTTGGTTTTATGCTTAGGAATATATTCACACCTTGAGATTACATATTGATAACATATATGATATAGAATTGAAAGATGTCTGTTTTTGTGAACAGAAAATGTGTGCAATTATCAAAAGGGAAACACAACCAGTCTCCAGAACTTGTGGCAATTTCAGAAAGGATAAATTTCAGAAGGATAAACCCCTTCTCCATAAAGGAAGGGGTTAGTGTAATCAACTTGTCACCAAATGGCTGGCTCTAGTGACTTTTGAGAAACTCCGAGGCAGAAATTTGAAAGATATGTGGTGGTTTTCAAGTGGGACACTGTTACTGTGAGTTAAAATTCATGTAGAACTATTCAGTACAACTGCAGCTGAAAAAGCAGCTCACCAAAAGCATCTGCTACAATAAACATCTGGTTCCTCCACTACCGTTTACTAGTGGGATATTGGGGAAGTTCCTGAACCTCACTAAAAGTGTTGCTTCTCTAGTTTTTTAACACAGTATTGATAATAACTTGCTCCAGAAGGTTGTTATATGTATAAAATAAATGTAAATTATATGTATATAATAAAAGAGGTGACTGTTCTCAAAATATTCAGTGTGATGACAGTTCCATCAGGTGATTTGGGAGAAAATAAAGTTATCTTGTCAAAATTGGATAAAATTCCATTTCAGTACATGGTTCTTGGAGATTTATAATACTTATAATGTTTTGAAGACTTCATGAATTTGCTTAATTTGGTGTAACCCTTTACTTGCTTTATTTAAATACGGCACTTAAAAGAACTGAGCAGACATTTTTCTTCCTTTCCTATTAACTTCACATAGATTATTCCTAGAAAAGCATGTTTGGAAATTTGGAGATAGTTTATATAAGTGGTTTAGCTCCAGATTAGCAACCGATAAATTCTAAGAAATTGTAGTACATGTAATTGAAATAAAGGAAGTAGGCTGCAAGGCTGACCTCTGTATGACAGGAGATAAGAATTTATTTTATGGTTTGGAAAGAATGTGCAAATGGTGAGATTGGTCCAGATGGTGAGATTGAGGGAAGTATCTGAGGGAAGTGGTAAAACAAGAAATTATTTGTTGAGTAGCTATACTTTGTTTGTATCCTTGTAAATAATCTCCTAAAATAAGTTAGACAAATTTGAAGTTTAGATTTCACTATATCCTTAATTTATAAAGCCCTGAATTAAGCAGAAGTTACTAAAAAAACTTGAATTTCATTTCATTTTAATTAATTAATTAATTTCATTCCATTTTAAGTGTCAGCAGCCTGAATTACGAGTGTTTCTGATATGTAAAGTGTGAGATGCAAAAAGCCTAGTTAATTATTATCTCAAAATCGGTTACAAATGCAGAAACCACACACCTTTAGAAACAACAATACATTTTATTCACTACAAATTTTCATCTCTTTTCCCTATCTGCTCTAAGAAAGCTGGATGAGTGTAGAATGAGCAAAACATAAGCACCCAGAAGTAAATAATAGTTAAAATAATCAGGGAAACAGCATCTTATGTTAAAGATATTTTGGATGATGGTCTTAATTAAGCATTTTTGCTTAGGTAGATAATTTGTCCAGGCAATTGTTCACCCATTCAGTCCACTTTGTGAAATAGGACAGAGAAAACTTGTTATTGAACCCCCAGAAATTCTGTTCCTCCTTGTCCAGACAACCTCAAATTCTTGGTTCTTTCTTAAAGGAAATCCAATTACAGTTGTACTTCACTTTGTGGAATAGATGATTTTCTGAAGGCTATAAATGTGGCTCCCTTAAATTACACTTTATTTCTCTGTTATATTCTTAGAATCATCTTTAAAAAATATGTACTAGTAGTGAAAATAAAATGCAAAATCAAACCAACATTTGTAATTATATATTTTAAAGAGAAGATCTTTAGACACATTTTAGATAATACTTAATATGTCAAATGGCAAAAATACTGAAATAAAATAAACCTGTCAATTGACACTGGATTTGCAGCAAAGAGAGAAGTCCTGACTAATGCCCTTTACATTTAGCATATATCTTAACACTATTTGAATAAACACTAGCCACTAAATTCCTAATTCTTACTTTGAGTACTTTCTGACTTACTACTTAATATCCATCTAAGGCTATTTGTTTCTTTATGATCCTTAGAGTAAAAACATGAATTATTTTTGGAAGAGAGTAAAAAGATCACACCTGTAAGGCTGTACTTATTCCATACGGCAATCCTTCCTTATAATCAGTCACTACCAGTGGAGAATATTTTGCAGTGTAAATACCAAAACAAGTTTATGAATCCTGTTGAATCCTTATATGTTGTTTCAATTCTGAAATACATAACGGATTTATACTTCCTTTTAGAAGCTTGGTTATAATGAAAAGTTCAATTTTCTTAAGACAATTTTGTTTCTTAAAAAAGACTAATCCATCATGTAGTGGGCGACTTTTATGATAATAGGAGGCTTTATTGTAATAGTTCCTTAACCAAAATTATTTTTAAATTTTCTAGAAAACCACCCTGTTCGTGTCTTATTCAGACAGCTTGTGTTGCAACTTAGTTCACTATGACTTCTGATTTATGTTTTAAGAACAGATATTTCAGCCCAAAAGACTTTCCTTAGAGCAGCCTTCATCTCATTGTTCCTGAGGCTGTAAATTAGAGGATTGCAAAGGGGTGTTATTACAGCATAAAATAAGGTCACAATTTTTTGCTCTTTCACTGGGTGTCCTGATCCAGGACTAACATACATCACCATAACAGAGCCAAAAAACAGAATTACCACAGCCAGATGAGAAGCACAAGTAGAGAAAGCTTTGTGTTTGCTGGCTGCTGAGGGCATCCTTACCACAGCCAGAATCACCAGTGCATAGGCGCAAAGGATGAAGAGAAAGGTGCCGATCATGAAAATAACATTGAAAGTAGAGTAAATGAGTTGTGTGGTGGTGTCTTCAGAACAGGACAGCATCATCAACGGGACAGGATCACATATAAAATGGTCGATGATATTTGGGTTGCAAAAGGGCAACCGTGAAATGAGAACAACTGGGGTTACGAAGAGAATGAACCCACAGGACCACCCAAAGATGATGAGGCCAGTGTAGAGGTCTTTAGTCATGATGCATGGGTAATGCAGAGGACGGCAGATGGCAAGATACCTGTCAAAGGCCATGATGCAAAGGTAGAAGCCCTCGTCACACCCAAAAGAGAAGAAGAAGTAGAACTGTGCAAAACAACCCACAAAGGAGATGGACTTGCTTGAGGACAGGAAGTGGGCCAACATGTTGGGGATGGTTGTGGTGACATAACATATTTCCAGGAAAGAGAAATTCCCCAAGAAGATGTACATGGGGGTGTGAAGGCGCTGATCCCACCGCACAGCACAGACAATGGCCGTGTTCCCCATCAGGGTCAGGATATAGGCTGTTGAGAAGAGCCCGAAGTAGAGGCGCTGCATTTCTGGGCTTGAGGGAAAGCCCAGGAGGATAAAGTGGGTAACAGAGTGGGTGGTTTCTCTGCTGGACACATTCATTAGTCTGGAAGACATGGGATGAGAGAAGTTTACTGATCTTTAACAGAGTATACTGATTCTTCCTGAAAAATCCTAATTTCATTATCATTTTGGGGACATTAAGTAATAAACAATGAGTTTTGTTTTAAAGCACCCAAACTGTGATCATCATAACCTATTGCCCAAGAGTATGATTTCATTTTGATGTTGTTGTTTAGTGACGTAGTCATGTCTGACTCTTTTGCGACCCCATGGACTGCAGCATACCAGGCTCCTCTGTCCATGGGATTTTCCAGGCAAGAGTACTGGAGTAGGGTGCCATTGCCTTCTCCGAAAAATTACCCTTAGATATCCACAAATTATTCTGCTGCTTTTATTGAAGAAAAAGCTCAGCTAACACACATATCTTAGTGGTAGCTTCATAACTCATTTGACTGAATTTTTAAAACTCATTTAATTTTTGTCTTTCATATTGCAGTATGTGTCCTGATACATTGATATCCTGTTCAATGATATTGAAATTGCTCATCTTTACTGACAAGGACTTCCCCGATGGCTCAGCAGTAAGGAATCTGCCTACAATGCAGGAGACACAGCAGATGTGTGTTCAATCTCTGGGTTGAGAAGATCTCTAGCAGGAAGAAATGGCAACCCTCTCCAGTATTCTTGCTTGGAAAATCCCATGGACAGAGGAGCCTGGCGGGCTACAGTCTATTGTATTGCAAAGACTCAGAGATGACGGAGTGACTGAGCAGGCTATGCAATTGATAATGGCACCCTAACAGTGGCAAGTCAAATCAATGTCAATACTCACCCTGTTTGGGTCTCCTGTTACAGATCTTCTTGAGAATACTAACTGTATAAAGTCACAATCTGAAGAATATCCTACAAATGCAAGAAACAGGAAACATACAGATGCTGAATGGTGTTTTATCACTTAAGGAAGACACACGAAATTAGTGAGCCTGAGAGCAATATGTGGGATGGAGAGCTGTGATATCAGAGTGGAATCAGAGATTTGTTATATTATTTCTACTGAACAAATAACAAAATCCATTTTAATATTGAAAATAAATCCACTTCCAGTAATTTGCTATTATACATTTTTAAAATAAAATCCCCAGGTCTCTTTGTAAACAATACCCATTATATTTTAAAGGAGTCAGAAAATTAGGTGTATTTCTCAAAGTTCAGGAAAATAAGAGAAAATTAATATTTTAAAATTTTCTGTCTGAATTTTATTGTAATCAGATATTTACAATATTAGAACAAGAAGAAAATACTTGTCAGTAAATCCATGTATGCAAAAATCTCAGCATTTGAAATAGGGCATGCAAAAATTTAACTCACTCCTTGGATGTGTGCCAAGAAAAAAAGTCAGAGAGGGGAAATAAAATATTCCCATAGCATGTGAGGGACTTCTGAAGAGATGGCCGATCCAGTTTGTAACCTGCCATGAGTTGCAAAGAGTGAATTTTAAAAGAGTTTTTTCTCCCTAACTTCAAGGGTCATATTTATGGTTAAGATGAAATCCCAGATGAAGGTGCTGTCTATATTCATTTCCTTGCATGATGGCCTTTTGAGATTTAGGAGCCACGCCCTGATATTTTGAAAGTATTTGTTCAACAGATGAGATGGGTTTTGAATTGTCTTTGTTTACAAAGAAATCCCAAGCCCTGCTATTCCTTGAGGAATAGTGCACTTGTAGAGTAAGTTCTTATTTTCTCTTGAGCTTCCACTAACCAGATTTTGCAAAAGTTTCCTTGGGAATAATTAAATAATAGTAGCGTGCTGCCTATGGGGTTGCACAGAGTCGGACACGACTGAAATGACTTAGCAGCAGCAGCAGCAGCGTTTGTTGTAATAGTTAGAATACAAAGATGTACCGTTTGACTCGCTTTCTATCTTGAAGAAAGAGAAAAACAAATTTTCCCCACTAATATTCTCAAATTTTTTGTTTAGAGACAGTTCAGCTGTTCTTTTATGATAGTCATTGGAAAGTTGTGTGTTTTCAGGGCTAAGACTGGTATGCTAAACGCTATGCTAAATCACTTCAGTCGTGTCCAACTTTGTGCAGCCCCATAGAAAGCAGCCCACCAGGCTCCCCCATCCCTGGGATTCTCCAGGCAAGAACACTGGAGTGGGTTACAATTTCCTTCTCCAATGCATGAAAGTGAAAAGTGAAAGTGAAGTCGCTCAGTTGTGTCTGACTCCGAGCGACCCCATGGACTGCAGCCTACCAGGCTCCTGCATCCACAGGATTTTCCAGGCAAGAGTACTGGGGTGGGTTGCCATTGCCTTTTCTGAAGACTGGTATCAGTCAGTTCAGTTCAGTTCTGTCGCTCAGTCGTGTCCGACTCTTTGCGACCCCACAAATCGCAGCACGCCAGGCCTCCCTGTCCGTCACAAACTCCTGGAATCTACCCAAACACATGTCCATCGAAGACTGGTATAGGGTTATTCAAACAAGTAATCGTTTATTAAGTGCATACTGATTGTTTTTAAAAACAAAAAAAATTCCTGCCTACCTAGAACAATTTAATTGAGGTTGGGAGCAACAGAAAATAAAAAAAATCAGTAAGTGAATAACTGAAATAAGTTTTTCTTTTCATTTGAGAAAAACGAAACATGGAAGTAGGATGGATTATAAATGGAGTAGTGCTGCGGCCAGCACAGAAGGTAGGGATTGAAAGTGGTAGACGCACAGTTTGGGAAAAAGAAACTAGAGACAGAATTAAAGTTTTAAAGATGGGACTGGGGGACTCAAGATCTCTTGGGTCAAGAGCCCTGTTCCTTGGAGCCACCTCACTTTTATTTAGTGTCTTGGCAAGCAGAATGTATCTGTTGTTTTATGATGAAGTCAGCCTCCTATGTCCCCAGTCATGTCTCCCATTTTATTGATTATTTTAAACTATCTTTATTATTTTCTTGTACAAGGGCTATCACTTAGCTGGCGGTCATAGACCTGCATATGCCTTAGGAAAACATCTTAGTGTGTACACAAGCAGTGTTCTTAACTTGCACTGACCCAGCATTCCAAGTTCCACACTATGTTTTTCCTTAACTTATCGGGGTTTGACGACCCCAACTAATCAGCCCAATGTATTTTTATTTGGGTTATGCTGTATGGCTATATTCTGCTTTTATTCTTTTCCCATGGTGACTTTCTCACGGCTTAGCCAGAGCAACAGGCGGCTGACTATTAACCCCTGCGGGGTAGGACTTGTAATTTTAAATAGGGTTTAAAGGAAAGCCTATCAGAGAATTTAACATTTGAGCAGAAGCTTCAGAAATGTGGGAAAAAATCAAGAGGAGATTGAGAGAGTTTTCAGACAGAAGAAACAGCTAATGCCAGGAAGAAGAGTAGGAGTACATTTAGCATGTCAGAGGAGGGCAGTGTGCTGGAGTAGCATAAACTGGAGCCATGACCAGTTTCTAGCACCCGGTTCTATTGTCTCTATTTCATCTTTATGTAGCTTCTGTACTTCACTGTACTCTTTAAGGGCTTCCCAGGTGGTGGTAGTGGTAAACAACCCGCCTGCCAATGAAGGAGACATAAGAGACGTGGGTTCGATCCCACGAACATGGGTACCCTCCAGGGAAGAACCCCCTGGAGGAGGGCATGGCAACCTATTCCTGTATTCTTGCCTACAGAATCCCACTGATAGAGGAGCCTGGCAGGCTACAGTCCATAGGGTTGCAAAGAGTTGGACACTACCAAAGCAACTTAGCATGCACGACGTACTCTTTAAATTTTTTTTCAGCTTTATTGAGATATAATTGACATATAACAATGTATGAGTTTAAGGTGTACAATGTATTAATTTGATACACTTATATATTGCAAAATGATTACCTCCATAGCATTAGCTCACACCTCCATCCACTCACAGAATTACTGTTTCTCTTTGGTGGCCAGAATATTGACGATCTTCTCTGTTAGCAAATTTAAGTATATAATGCAGAATTGTTGACAATAATCACTATGATGTACACTAGATTCCTGAGTTCAACTTTTTAAGATTTTACATAGAAGTGATATAATGTAGTATTTGTCTTTCTCTGACTTATTTCACCAAGCACAATACCCTCAAGGTCCATCTGTGTTGTTACAAATGGCTACTTCTTTCTTTCTCATGGCCGAATGATATTCTACCATACATATATATATATATATATATATATATATATATGTATCATATCTTCTTTATCCATTCATCTGTAGATGGACAATTAGATTGTTCCCATTCTTGGCTTTTGTCAAAATTGCTGCAATGAACATGGAGGTTCAGGTAAAGATAATGATTTCATTTTCTTTGAATATATACCCAGAAGTGGGGCTGCTGGATCATATGATAGCTGTATTTTTAATTTTTTGAGGAACCTCCACACTGTTTTCCATAGTGGCTGTACCAGTTTGCATTCCACTAATAGTGCACAAGATTCCTTTTTCTCTACATCCTTCCAAACACTTGTTATCCTTTGTCTTTTTGATGATAGCTGTTCTAAAGGTGTGAGATGATATCTCTTGGTTTTGATTTGTGTTTTCCTGATTATTAGTGATGTCGAGCACCTTTTTAGGTATCAGTTGAGCATTTTTATACCTTTCTTGGAAATACATCTATAAATATCTATTTAAAAATTATTTTTTTCTTGAGTCATATGAGTTCCTTATATATTTTAGATATTATCAGGTATATGGTTGGCAAATATTTTCTTCTATCACATAGGCTGCCTTTACAGTTTGTTAATTTTTCATCACAGTATAGAAGCTTTTATTTTAGATATAGTCCCACTTGCTTATTCTTGCTTTTGCTGCTTTGTACAGCATTGGCAGACCAATGCCAAGAAACTTATTCTCCATGTTGTCTTCTATGCTTTACAGTTTCAGGATATATATATATATATACACCTGATATATGTATGTACTTCTATATATATGTATGTCATATATGTACCTATATATACATATATATATGACAAACCTAGACAGCATATTAGAAAGCAGAGACGTTACTTTGCCAACAAAGGTTCATCTAGTCAAGGCTATGGTTTTTCCAGTAGTCATGTATGGATGTGAGAGTTGGACTATAAAGAAAGCTGAGCACCGAAGAATTGATGCTTTTGAACTGTGGTGTTGAAGAAGATTCTTGAGAGTCCCTTGGACTGCAAGGAGATCCAACCAGTCCATCCTAAAGGAAATCAGTCCTGAATATTCACTGGAAGGAGTGACGCTGAAGCTGAAACTCCAATCCTTTGGCCGTCTGATTCGAAGAAGTGACTCACTTGAAAAGATCATGATGCTAGGTAAGTTTGAAGGCGAGAGAAGGGGACGACAGAAGATGAGATGGTTGGATGGCATTACTGACTCAATGGACATGAGTTTGAGCAAGCTCCAGGAGTTGGTGATGGACAGGAGGCCTTGCGTGCTGCAGTCCATGGGGTTGCAAAGAGTAGGACATGATTGAGTGATTGAACTGAACTAAACTGAACACATGCTACAACATAAATGAACCTTGTAAACATTATGTTGTGACAGAAGCCAGTCACAAAAGGTTGCATATTGTATGATTCCATTTATGTGAAATTTCCAGAATAGGCAAATCCATAGAAACAGAAAGAAATAGAAACAGAAATTGTTTCCAGGGACTGGAGAGAGGGGAAATTAGGGAGTGATAGTTAATGGGTCCAGGTTCTCTTTATGGTATGAGGAAAATTCTGGTTGAGAGCATGAGGTACTAATGTTCTTGAGATAGTTGGCAGAGGCAAATCTAACAATTTTGTAATTTGAAATATGCCTAAGAGTCACTAGTCATTATCATCTAACCTTAACCTACAGAAGACACAAATGATGTGTTAAGAAAAGGCTTGGCTTTTTTTTTTTTTTTTTTAAAGAGAGTTCTTTCCAAAAATAATTCTTAAAAGTAAATATACAATGGGAAAAAGAAGTCATGTATGAATGTGAGAGTTGGACTATAAAGAAAGCTGAGCACTGAAGAATCGATGCTTTTGAACTGTGGTGTTGGAGAAGACTCTTGAGAGTCCCTTGGACTGCAAGGAGATCCAACCAGTCCATCCTAAAGGAGATCAGTCCTGAATATTCATTGTAAGGACTGATGCTGAAGCTGAAACTCCAATCCTTTGGCCACCTAATGCGAAGAGCTGACTCATTAGAAAAGACCTTGATGCTGGGAAAGATTGAAGGCAGGAGTATAAGGGGATGACAGAGGATGAGATGGTTGGATGGCATCACCAGGAGTTGGTGATGGACAGGGAGGCCTGGCATGCTGCAGTCAATGGGGTCTCAAAGAGTCGGACACAACTGTGTGATTGAACTGAGCTGAACTGATATATATGAATCCATTTCCAGTTGATTTTTATACATGGTATAACAAAATCCAATTCAGTCTTTTGCATGTGGGTATTCAGTTTTTCAACCCCACTCATTGAAGAGACTATCTTTTTCCCATTATATATTCTTGGTGCCCTTGTCCTGGATTAGATGACATTATATGCACACATCCCACCAGGTTCCTGGGTAGGCAGGACTGCTCCCACACTGCACCAGGGCAGAGGAGGAGCCAAATGAAAGGTTACTTTAGGATCATATCCAGGACAGTGGTTGAATTCATCTTCTGGGTCAGATGTTGCATTTATGTCTTTTTAAAAAACATTTTGTTTTTCTTTTAAGAAAAATTTTTATTGGAGTATAGTTGCTTTGCAATGTTGTGTTAGTTTCTACTGTAAGCAAAGTGAATCAACTAAACATATACAAATATCCCCTCTTTATTGGATTTCCTTCCTGTTTAGGTCACCAGAGAGCACTGAGCAGAGTTCCTTGAGCTGTATAGTAGTTTTCATTTGTGTGTACATGCTCAGTTACTTAGTCATGTCCAATTCTCTGTGAACCCATGGACTGTAGCCCACCAGGCTCCTCTGTCTATGGAATTTTCCAGGTAAGAATACTGGAGCAGGTTGCCATTTCCTACTATCCATTAAGATCCATTAAGATCTTAATCTATTGATTAAGATCCATTTCAAAGGATCTTCCTGACCTAGGGATTGAACCCATGTCTCCTGCGTCTCCTGTGTTGGCAGATAGATTCTTTACCACGAGCCACCTGAGAAGCCTAGGTTATCTATTATATACATAGTATCAGTAGTGTATCATGTAGTTATGTACAGATGTGAGAGATGGATCATAAAGAAGGCTGAGTGCCAAATAACTGAAGCTTTTGATCTGTGGTGTTGAAGAAGATTTGAGAGTCCCTTGGACTGCAGAGAGATCAAACCAGTCAATCCTAAAGGAAATCAACCCTGAATATTCATTGGAAGGACTGATATTGAAGCTGAAGCTCTGATGCTTTGACCACCTGATACAAAGAGCCAACTCATTTGGAAAAGACCCTGATGCTAGGAAAGATTGAGAACCAGTTTTCTCACTTCTTGTTTTAAGTTTATCATACTGAGGTTTTTGTTGTTCAGTCACTCAGTTGTGTCTAACTGTTTGCGACCATGGACTGTATCATGCCAGGATTTCCTGTCTTACACTATCTCCTGGGATTTGTTCAAACTGATATTCATTGAGCTGATGATGCCCTCCAACTATCTCATCCTCTGTTACCCCATTCCCCTCATGCCCTCAATATTGAAGTCATTCTGTGTCTGCCTTGTTGTGCATTTCACCTGGTAATACAATTTCAGTTTTCCTTTTTAGGTATAGGGAATTTAAAATTCTAATTTGTTGTTGTTGTTTAGTTGCTAATTTATTCTCTGATTCAATCCAAACTCACTAAATTTTGTCATGTTATCTGAAAAATAATAAGAAATGAAGAGGAGTTAAAATGACTCTAGCATGACTTTCAAGCAAATATTTCCAATATTCTCTTGGAGGGCCAAGCAAACTGTATGTGGGTTTTGTAAAAGAATGTCATGTTATTGTTTATACTTCTTTTTCTACAAGTGGATATATGTATATGTATCACAGATCCACTTCACTGTGCAGCAAAAACTAACACAGTATTGTATATCAACTATTCTCCAATAAAAATGAATTAAAAAAGAAACTCACATTTATAATGGGACTAAAAGTGAATAAACAACAAAAATTATTTTTAATTAAAAATGTTTATAGATAAAATAATAACATTCATGGTCTCTTGTTAGCAATATTTACAACAAAGTGAACATTGAATTAGAGTCAAAGGGCTCTCACATATACTTAAACTTTCTAAATAGTCTTAGGTATCCAAGATTTTGGATTCCTAGTACAGCTTTGATATAGGTTGGTCTTTACAGAAGGTCCTCTTTAGCTGTTATACAAAAATGGAGTAGAGGGTTTCCCTAGTGGCTCAGTGGTAAGGAATCCATCTGCCAGTGACACGGGTTTGATCCCTGATTCGGGAAGATCTCACATGCTTTGGAGCAACTCAGCCCATGTGCCACAACCGTTCAGCCTGCGCTCTTAAAGCTGGGAGCCACTACAATGAGAAGCCCACACCAGAGAGTAGCCCCTGCTGGTGGCAACTAGAGAAAAGCCTATGCAGCAATGAAGTCCCAGCACAGCCAAAGCTACATAAACAAATAAATATTTTTTAAAAATAGAGTAGAGTCCAGAAACTCTCCTTTCCTTTTATTGTGCATTGCTTTCTGTCCCTGGAGGTCGCCTCTCAGGAGCAGCAGGGACAATCACAGTACATCATTCAATCCCCAAATGTGTTTTACTTTCTGTGTTGAGCTCAAAGCTGAAAAGGCCTTCCTGAATCCATTGGTGACACTGTCACCTAGTAATGGCCCTTCTTCTAGTTTGCTGCTCACCTGACATCTCCTGACTCTACACATGGACATCACCAAATGGTTAATACTAAAATCAGATTGATTATATTCTTTGCAGCCAAAGATGGCGAAGTTCTATACAGTCAGCAGAAACAATACTGGGAGCTGATTGTCACTCAAGACCATGAACTCCTTATTGCCACATTCAGACTTAAATTGAAGAAAGTAGGGAAAATCACTAGACCATTCAGGTATGACTTAAATCATATCCCTTATGATTATACAGTGGAAGTAACAAACAGATTCAAGGGATTAGATCTGATAGACAGAGTGCCTAAAGAACTATGAATGGAGGTTCGTGACATTGTACAATTGGCAGGGGTCAAGACCATCCCCAAGGAAAAGAAATGCAAAAATGTAAAATGGTTGTCTGAGGAGGCCTTACAAATAGCTGTGAATAGAAGAGAAGTGAAAGGCAAAGGAGAAAAGGAAACATATACCCATTTGAATGCAACTTTCCAAAGAATAGCAAGGGGAGATAAGAAAGCCTTCCTCAGTGATCAATGCAAAGAAATAGAGGAAAGCAATAGAATGGGAAAGACTAGAGATTTCAAGAAAATTAGAGATACCAAAGGAACATTTCATGCAAAGATGGGCACAATAAAGGACTGAAAAGGTATGGACCTAACAGAAGTAGAAGATATTAAGAAAAGGTGGTAAGAATACACAGAAGAACTGTACAAAAAAGATCTTCATGACCCAGATAATCACGATGGTGTGATGACTCACCTAGAGCCAGACAAACTGGAATGTGAAGTCAAGTGGGCCTTAGGAAACATCATTACGAACAAAGCTAGTGGAGGTGATGGAATTCCAGGTGAGCTGTTTCAACTCCTAAAAGATGATGCTGTGAAAGTGCTGCATTCAATATGCCAGCAAATTTGGAAAGCTCAGCAGTGGCCACAGTACTGGAAAAGGTAAGTTTTTCATTCCAACCTCAAAGAAAGGCAATGCCAAAGAATGCTCAAACTACCACACAATTGTACTCATCTCACATGCTAGCTTAGTAATGGTCAAAATTCTCCAAGCCAGGCTTCAACAGTACATGAACCATGAACTTCCAGATGTTCAAGCTGGTTTTAGAAAAGGCAGAGGAACCAGAGATCAAATTGCCAACATCCGTTGGATCATCGAAAAACCAAGAGAGTTCCAGAAAAACATTGACTATGCCAAAGCCTTTGTGTGGATCACCATAAACTGTGGAAAATTCTTAAAGAGATGGGAATTCCAAGCCACCTGACCTGCCTCTTGAGAAATCTGTATGTAGGTCAGGAAGCAACAGTCAGAGCTGGATATGGAACAACAGACTGGTTCAAAATAGGGAAATGAGTACATCAAAGCTGTATATTGTCACCCTGTTTATTTAACTTATACACAGAGTACATCATGAGAAACGCTGGGCTGGATGAAGCACAGCTGGAATCAAGATTGCTGGGAGAAATATCAATAACCTAAGATATGCAGATGACACCACCCTTACGGCAGAAAGTGAAGAAGAGCTAAAGAGCCTCTTGATGAAAGTGAAGATGAGGAGGAGAGTGAAAATGTTGGCTTAAAACTCGACGTTCAGAAAACTAATGGTCATGACATCTGGTCCCATCACTTCATGGCAAATAGGGAAACAATGGAAACAGTGACAGACTTTATTTTTTTGGGCTCCAAAATCACTGCAGATGGTAACTGCAGCCATGTAATTAAAAGACGCTTGCTCCTTGGAAGAAAAGCTATGACCAACCTAGATAGCATATTAAAAAGCAGAGACATTACTTTGCCAACAAAGGTCTGTCTAGTCAAGACTATGGTTTTTCCAGTATTCATGTATGGATGTGAGAGTTGGACTATAAAGAAAGCTGAGAGCCAAAGAATTGATGCTTCTGAACTGTGGTGTTGGAGAAGACTCTTGAGAGTCCCTTGGACTGCAAGGAGATCCAACCAGTCCATCCTAAAGGAGATCAGTCCTGAACATTCATTGGAAGGGCTGATGCTGAAGCTGAAACTCCAATCCTTTGGCCACCTGATGGGAAGAGCTGACTCATTTGAAAAGACCCTGACGCTGGGAAAGATTGAAGGCAGGAGAAGGGAATGACAGAGGATGAGATGGTTGGATGGCATCACAGACTCAATGGGCATGAGTTTGAGTAAACTCCGGGAGTTGGTGATGGACAGGGAGGCCTGGCGTGCTGCAGTCCATGGGGTTGCAAAGAGTTGGACACAACTGAGCGATTGTAGTGAACTGATTGTAGTGAATCCAGACAGGTTCTGGATTTTTTTTTTCATTTATTTTTATTAGTTGGAGGCTAATTACTTTACAATATTGTAGTGGTTTTTGTCATACATTGACATGAATCAGCCATGGAGTTACATGTGTTCCCCATCCTGATCCCCCCACCCTCTTCCCTCCCCATCCCATCTCTCTGGGTCTTCCCAGTGCACCAGCCCTGAGCACTTGTCTTATGCATCTAACCTGGGCTGGTGATCTGTTTCACACTTGATAGTATACATGTTTCAACGCTATTCTCTCAGATCATCCCACCCTCGCCTTCTTCCACAGAGTCCAAAAGTCTGTTCTATACACCTGTGTCTCTTTTTCTGTCCTGCATATAGGGTTATTGTTACCATCTTTTTAAATTCCATATATATGCATTAGTATACTATATTGGTGTTTATCTTTCTGGCTTACTTCATTCTGTATAATGGGTCCAGTTTCATCCATCTCATTAGAACTGATTCAAATGTATTCTTTTTAATGGCTGAGTAATATTCCATTGTGTATATGTACCACAACTTTCTTATCCATTCATCTACTGATGGGCATCTAGGTTGCTTCCATGTCCTGGCTATTATAAACAGTGCTGCGATGAACATTGGGGTGTACGTGTCTCTTTCAGATCTGGTTTCCTCAGTGTGTATGCACAGCAGTGGGATTGCTGGGTCATATGGCAGTTCTTTTTCCAGTTTTTAAAGGAATCTCCACACTGTTCTCCATAGTGGCTGTACTAGTTTGCATTCCCACCAACAGTGTAAGAGGGTTCCCTTTTCTCCACACCCTCTCCAGCATTTATTGCTTGTAGACTTTTGGATAGCAGCCATCCTGACTGGCGTGTAATGGTACCTCATTGTGGTTTTGATTTGCATTTCTCTGATAATGAGTGATATTGAGCATCTTTTCATGTGTTTGTTAGTCATCTGTATTTCTTCTTTGGAGAAATGTCCGTTTAGCTCTTTGGCCCACTTTTTGATTGGGTCATTTATTTTTCTGGAATTGAGCTGCAGGAGTTGCTTGTATATTTTTGAGATTAATCCTTTGTCTCTTTCTTCATTTGCTATTATTTTCTCCAATTCTGAAGGTTCTGGATTTAAAAGCCAGCTCCATATTGGATGTCACCAGTTGTTTCAAGGCTCATGAAGTGTCCCTTGCCTCATATGTGCTTCTTCAAGTGACAGCTAAAATTCACTTTAATAAATCCCAAATACCTTCCTAATCACCCACTAGAGTAAACTGCTGGTCCATTTTTCTCTCCCATTTGTCTCCTCTTTAAACTACAAGTCATTCAGCAGAGGAATTGATGCTACTGGAATGGTCCATAGTCTTCACACTTCAACATATATAAGAATCACCTGGAGTTTAACATAACCTTCAAGTTCCCAGGGCCTCCTCACAAGTCTATCCCAGGCCAGCCACTGTGCCAGCAGATTTTACATGCAAAATGTGAGGGAGACATTATTCTTTTCAAATGATAAAACAGAAACTTACAGATGTGAAGAGAATAGATTTTGCCATAATTCAGCTAGGTCTTTTATCTTTCAAGAGATTAGGGTAGCCCTAGTGAAAATTATACCTAATCTGAGTATGGCTTCTTGCTAATATTTAACTGTAATGTTTTCCCTCTTTGCTCTGGTCAACATTATAACATCTTTTTTTTTTTTTTTTTTTTTTTAGCCGATTTCTTAAATAATGTTACCTAAAGCACTACACTTGATCAACAGCTCGATTTAATAAAGAAGCACTTAATGTTAGCTCCGGAGGGACAAGATTAATTAATCTTTGCCCTCAAGGATCTCACAGTCTAGCCAGCCACCCTGATCAGACCATAGTCCTAGGGGGTCTGTAGGGGCAAAAATCCACTCAAGGGCAGAACTTCAGATTGATTCATTTTTATCTAATGCAGTAATTATGTTGTCATCTGACACTGATATTGATGTACAGTCTTGGCCAAAGTGATTTCTACAGGGATGAGAGAGGAGGATGTGTTCTGAACTTATTTCTTCCATTAGGCACTCTGATCCCTTCAGCACTGGCCTCTCTTCTCCAAGCTGTCTGCACATTGGCCCAGAGCCACAAGGTGGCAGGATAAGCCTCAGCATTTCTTATCCAAACCAACTGAAGCCGTAGGCTTTTAAGTGCATGCTTGCTCTGCCCATACCTCTCAAACTCATGCTGGGAGAAATTTAGAGCAAATATTATCCAGATTAGTTTTACCTCGAGTAGCTTGTTTCCATCTACCACCCACCCATCAGTTCTTCTCTCCTTTCAGTGCTAACTCAAGGACATTCCAAGGTTATATTTTGGAGAACCCCTGGAGCATCTGGGATTTCATTCTGCATTTCAAAACCTTTTCATGTCCTACTCAATGATCTGTTTACATAAAACGTCTATTAATTTTGCCATTTTAATGGCTATCTAGCTTATTTAATATGAATGTCTTGGTATTACAATGGCTTGTATATTTCCAAATCAGTCCCGGATTCTTTTTCTTTTAGTCTAAAATGAGCTGTAGCTCAGACTGTTCTTCCATGAAGCCATATCTCTCCAGGACTTCCCTGTAGCTCAAACAGTAAAGAATCTGTCTGCAACGCAGGAGACCAGTGTTCAGTACCTAGACTGGGAAGATCCTCTGGAGAAGGGAATGGCAATTCATTCCAGTATTCTTGCCTGGAGAATCCCATGGACACTCAAGAAGCTTGGTGGACTACTGTCCATGGGGTTGCAAAAAGCTGGACACGACTGAGCGACTAACACACACACATGTAAATATCTCTCCAAGTTGTGGGAAAGTCAGCCTTTCTGAGAAAGTTTTTGTTTTCCTCAGAAGTTTCAACACATTTCTCAACTCTAAGGTTAGAAACTGTGTTTTTCTATTTTTCTTAAAGTGTTCTTGCATTTTCCCCTTTCCGTTCACTTCTACCCTTCTCTGTGTTATCTTCTAAAAGCTGCTGGCATAGAAAGAGGCTCTGTGACATCTCTGGGGAGCTCATGTCTTCTATTATGCTTGATTTTAGTAGGTATCTGGCCCCAGACAGTAAAACTCGGAGAGTACCATAACCATGCAACCTTAGTGTACCAGAATAATTCTGAGCTCATCCATTGCCAAGTAAGACAAATTATTTTAGTGCAATGGCAAAACAAAACAAAACAAAAATAAACAAGCAAAAAAACCTCCCTGAACATTCTTTCAGGACTCAGGAGCCATTAATTAGAATAACTAAGAACTCCTGAAGAAGACTAGATCCTGACTGGATTTCTGCGTTTGGCTATTGGGTAGAAACTAGGACCTAAAAGAAATTAGAATGAAATGGCACACCTGCAGTGAAGCCAACTTTCCCAGATGCTCATTTAGGTAAGAATAGGTTTGGAAGCCAGAGAAGGCAATGGCAACCGACTCCAGTACTCTTGCCTGGAAAATCCCATGGCCAGAGGAGCCTGGTGGGCTGCAGTCCATGGGGTCTCGAAGAGTCAGACACGACTGAGCGACTTCACTTTCACTTTTCACTTTCATGAACTGGACAAGGAAATGGCAACCCACTCCAGTGTTCTTGCCTAGAGAATCCCAGGGTCGTCAGAGCCTGGTGGGCTGCCATCTATGGGGGTCGCAAAGAGTCGGACATGATTGAAGCGACTTAGCAGCAGCCCCAGGTTTGGAAGCATCATCACAGGCTTGATTACGGGTCAGGTCCCTCTAAGCGGTACTGGTCAAGACACTTGGAGCCCCCCCCCGCCACCAACTTTCACCCTGTCTTTTCTGGGGTAATGTATGTGGCTTTGAAATCTTTTATGTTCCCTCTGTAATCTAGAAGGAGGGAGAGAAGATGCTCACCGCATATTCTGTGTCATTTAATAACTGGTCTTACAGCAATAATTTATCATTTTTTGTAATTAGATTTGGTTTTTACCACTCTGCTATTATCCTTCCCTGATCCCTCCAAATACATTGTAACAAACTGTGTGTGTGTACCTTCCTTTTGAGAGTATCAATTGCACCCACTTTTGAGGTAGCTCTTCCTATTTTAGGTTTTCTTAAATTGGAGTGATGAATCCCTAAGTCAGAATAAGTTGGACACACAAAATTTTGATTGAGGTAATTGCTCAGGCATAGTGAATGAAGGCAGACATCTTTTTTTTTCTTTTTTAAGACTTATTTTTTTAAGAGCAGTTTTAGGTTAAAATTAAGATGATATACAGAGATTTCCCATATGCCCCCTGCTTCCACATGTGTACAGATTTCTCTATTATCAGCTTTCCCACTAGAGTGGTACATATGTTACAACTGATCAACCCATATTAACACATAACTACCCAAAGGTCGTAGTTATCGAGGGTTCATTCTTGGTGTATGTCTATGTGTTTAGATATGTACAATGCCATATATGGGCTTTCCAGGTGGTGCTAGAGGTAAATAACCCACCTGCCAATGCAGGAAATTTGACGTGGGTTCGATCTCTGGTTGGGAAGATCCTCTGGAGGAGGGCATGGAAACCCACTCCAGTATTCTTGCCTGGAGAATTCCAGTGACCAGAGGAGCCTGGAGTGCTATAGTCCATAGGGTTACACAGAGTTGGACATGACCAAAGCAGCTTAGCATGCACATACAATGACATATATCCATCATTATGGTATTGTACTATTTTCACTGGCCAAAATATCCTGTGTTCCACCTACTCATCCCTTCAGCTACCATTCCCATCCCCTACCCTCAAACTCCTGGCAACCACTGATATTTTACTGTATACATCATTGTACATTTTCTAGAATGTAGACTTTTCAGTTTGGCTTATTTCATTTAGTAATACACATTTAACTTTCCTTCCTATCTTTTCAGGGCTTGATGGCTCATTTCTTTTTAATGCCATATAATATACCATTGCCTGGATGTATCATGGTTTATTTTGTGATTTCAAGGACATTTTGGTTGCTTTCAGGTTTTGTCATTTTGAATAAAAATGCTAACAACATCTGTGTGCAGGTTTTTGTGGACATAAGTTTCAACTCTTTTGTGTAAATACTGAGGAGCACATTTGCTGGGTCATATGGCAAGAGCGTGTTTAGTTTTGTAACAAGCTGCCAATTCTTTCCAAAGTGGCTGGACCATGTTTTATTCACACTCGCAATGAATTAGAGTTCTTGTTATTCCACATTCTTGTCAGCATTTGGTGTTGTCAGTGTTCCAAACTTTGGACATTTTAATAGGTGTGTAGTGATATCTCATAGTTCTTTTAATTTGCAGTTCCCTGATGACATATGTAGAGCATCTCTTTTTATACAATTCTTACTTTTTAAATTATAGTTGATTTTTAATATTAGTTTCATGCGTTAGCCTAGTGATTCAGTTTCTTGAATCACTATGATTCAAAAATATTTAATATTATAAACAAAATTGATTTATAAGTCAAATTATTTATAATATTATATTAGTTTCATGTGTTAACATAGTGATACAATTTTTACAGATAGTACTTTATTAAAAGCTATTATCAGCTAATGGCTATATTCCCTGTGCTATATATACAGTATATCCTCGTTCTTATCTATTTTATACATACTAGTTTGTATCTCTTAATCCCATATCCCAAACTTGACCTTCCCCCTCCCCTTTCCTCACTGTTAACCACTGGATCTGTGAATCTTTTTCTGTTTTGCTATATACATTTGTATTATTTTTCAATTTCACCTATAATTGATGTCACGTAGTATTTGTTTTTCTCTACCATCTCATTAAGTACGATATTCTTTTGGTCCATCCATTTTGCTATAAATGACGGAATTTCATTCTTTTTTATGGATGAGTAAATTCCATTGTGTATATATAACATATCTTCTTTTTCCATTCATCTATTGACAGTCTCAACAGACACATTAAAAACATTTGACAGAATTCAATATCCATTTATGGTAAAATTCTCAACCAAGTGGTATAGAGGAAGCATACATCAACATAATAATCCATATATGCCAAACCCACAGCTAACATCATACTCAACAGTGAAAAGCTGAAAGATTTTCCTCTCTGATGAGAAATAAAACAAGGATACATACTCTCACCACTAATTCAATATAGCACAGGAAATCCTAGCCAGAGTGACTGAGCAAGGAAGAAAATAGTCATCTAAATCAGAAATAAAGAAGGATACTGTCACTTTTTGCAGATGATATGATGCTATAAGAAAACAACCCTAAAGACTTGACCATAAAACTGTTAGAACTAACAAAGGAATTCAGTAAAGCCATAGGATAGAAGATCAATATACAGAAATCTGTGGCATTTTATATATTAATGGTGAAGTATCTGAAAGAGAAATTAAAATAATCCCATTTACCACTGCATCAAAAATCACTAATGTCTGACTAAAATTATTTGTCTGTTTCCTTGAAGTGAAGACAAATGCTACACTCTGGCAAGGTGAACTCCTTCGAACTCAGATCTTTTCTATCAGTCAATATATCTCAGTGGAAAATCACTGGCTTATAGTATTTAATCCCCTAGTCAATCTATGATCTCTATTACATGTATATTATTAGTTGCTTCAACATAGTAATGCAAAGTAGACTTCTGTCTTCTTTTTAGAAACCAAATTATGTATAGAGGGACTTATAGGTTTAGATATAACAAATTGCTTTTACTTGATAGTAATTTTGGGGGCTTCCCAGGAGGTACAGTAGTAAAGAATCCACCTGCCAAATGCAGACACCAGAAACATGGGTTCAATCCCTGGATAAGGAGGAAATAACAACCCACTTCAATATTCTTGCCTGAAAAATTTCATTGAACAGAGGAGGCTGGTGGGCTACAGTTCATGAAGTCACAAAGAGTCGGACACAACTGAGTGAGCACACAACTTCAAAGTTGAATTCACTTGTTAAAACATATTTTTTCTTAAATAGACTACCGCATTTTGTGGTGAGTGGTAGTAAGGCGATAATTGGCCCTCATTATAGTAGCTTCTTAATAAAACAATGAATTTGGAGACAAATATATCACTTGTCATTTTTTTAGGCTTAACTGTTTATTTGTTTTTGATTTTTAATTGGAGTACAGTTGCTTACAATGTTGTATTAGTTTCTGCTGTATAATGAAGTGAATCAGCCACATGTATACACATATTCCCTCCCTCTTGGGCTTCTCTCCCACCTCACCCCCTATCCTTCCCATCTAGATCAACACAGAACACTGAGCTGAGCTACCCACACTATACAGCAGGTTCTCACTAGCCATCTACTTTACACATGTCTTATTAAGGTGAGTTGCATTTGAAAGATAAAATTTAGCTCTCATTTGTATTTTATTAACATGTTGTCCAATCTCAAGACTTTCATAAGGGCAGCCTTCATCTTCTTGTTCCTGAGGCTATATATTAGAGGATTGCATAAAGGTGTTATCACAGAATAAAACAAGGTAATGAATTTTTGCCTTTTCACTGGGTGTCCTGATCCAGGACTAACATACATCACCATAACAGAGCCAAAAAACAGAATTACCACAGCCAGATGAGAAGCACAAGTAGAGAAAGCCTTGCGTTTGCTGGCTGCTGAGGGCAACCTTATCACAGCCAGAATCACCAGTGCATAGGCGCAAAGGATGAAGAGAAAGGTGCCGATCATGAAAATAACATTGAAAGTAGAGTAAATGAATTGTGTGGTGGTGTCTTCAGAACAGGACAGCATCATCAATGGGACAGGATCACATATAAAATGGTCGATGATATTTGGGTTGCAAAAGGGCAACCGTGAAATGAGAACAACTGGGGTTACGAAGAGAATGAACCCACAGGACCACCCAAAGATGACGAGGCCAGTGTAGAGGTCTTTAGTCATGATGCGTGGGTAATGCAGAGGACGGCAGATGGCAAGATACCTGTCAAAGGCCATGATGCAAAGGTAGAAGCCCTCGTCACACCCAAAAGAGAAGAAGAAGTAGAACTGTGCAAAACAACCCACAAAGGAGATGGACTTGCTTGAGGACAGGAAGTGGGCCAACATGTTGGGGACGGTTGTGGTGACATAACATATTTCCAGGAAAGAGAAATTCCCCAAGAAGATGTACATGGGGGTGTGAAGGCGCTGATCCCACCGCACAGCACAGACAATGGCTGTGTTCCCCATCAGGGTCAGGATATAGGCTGCTGAGAAGAGCACGAAGTAGAAGCGCTGCATTTCTGGGCTTGAGGGAAAGCCCAGGAGGATAAAGTGGGTAACAGAGTGGGTGATTTCTCTGCTGGACACATTCATTAGTCTGGAAGACATGGGGATGACAGTGGTTTGAGCTTTAATGGAGTGCACTGATTCTTCCTGAAAAAAACCAATTTCTTTACCTTTCATTTCATAAAATTGTAAACAAATTTTTAACAACAAAACTGTGGCTTTCATGACTCAGCACTGAACATATATTACTTTAAAAATTCACAATAAGAGAAGAGGGAAAACATGAAATGGAGAAAAATTTTTACTTTTCTAAGAAAGCTTAACTAGATACTAGGAATGTATGTAATTCTGATAAATTACCTGTGTTAGTGTGTTCATTCATCTGTTTACCTATACTAATGATATTACATTTCTGTGCATATGAAGTTTTTCTAATGTGCCTGTGTTTGGTATCCATGGTCAACTTAGATTCTATATATAAGTGATATCACACAGTGTTTGTATTTTTCTGACTGATTTCACTAAGAACGTTCTCTAGGTCCATTCACATTATTGCAAATGGCAAATATGAAAGCAAGTCAAGTGTTCATCAACAGATGAATGGATAAAGAAGATATAGTATACACACATATGTATATATATATACATACCACATATATTACTGTATCAGTAATATTCCATTGTAATAGAATATTACTCCGCCACAAAAGTATCTATTAACATGTTCACTGTGTCAGGTAGGCTTTTAAGTGCTGGAGAAACAGCTGTGGCCATGACAGATCTTGAGCTCATGGAGCTTATAATCAAGAGATTACCATAAACTTTTAATACTTTTTTTGCACAATTTTGATTTGTTTTCCACTATTGGAAATATTTTTGCATTTAACAAAGAATATTTAATAAATAAAAGGAATCTTTTTCAAGGTGGGAATCCAAGACTTTGAGTCAGGGAGGTCCTTGATATATTTCTATGTAGGTAGGTTATATCTGGATTCCTAAGTCAGACCACGTAGATGACTGACTCTTATTTGATGATTGAGATGGCACCTAAATTGGAAGGACTATTTATAGATCCTCATTGCCTTTTGGATTGTATAAATATGGATATAGTAAATTAAGCCAGCTAAATATGTGACGGTGCTATCTAAAATAGTCTGTTAATACTTTTAAAGAAAGAACTCACTTATTTACACAAGACTTTTTAGGAAATACATCTTCTAATAACTTGCTTGAAAGACATTTATGTATTTGAATGGATTATCTCTCTATCTTTCAGAAATTTCTGCATCCTTTTTACTCAAGATCCTAGTATCAGCCACCTCTGTTAATTTATTTTAGGTACAGAAAAGTCTTTGACAAAAGATTCATCTTAAATCATTACTGATACTTACCCTTTTGTATTGGAATATATCCTGGGGATAGTAATTGTCCAGTGACAGGTTTAGAATAAATCTTGTACGTACAGCAAAAACTCATACATGAGAAAATTGTTACTTCAAAAAGAATTAATACATGTTAAACCAGGGCTCATTAATCTAATGGAAGTGAGAAACAATATATGAGTTTGGAAAAGAATATATCTCTGAGATGAAATATTTGCCGTATTTCCTCTACTACCAAGCAACAGAAATCATCCAAATAAATTCTTCTCCAGCAATTTATGAGTTAATATAAACAACAACAACTGCATCTTCATTTGAAATCTTAAGCCTCTTTGCTTATATCTTATTCATCCTTTAGAGAGAGAAAGAAGTGAAACTTAGAATTTAAGCTTCTAGGATTTAAGGAAACAAGAAGGAATGTATATTATTTAGTCTTTTTTTGGGGAGGTTAGCATTTTGTCCTAATGAAATGTTTAGTTTTCTCAAAGAAGAAAATGCTTCCTAGTAAATTATTTTTGCAAACTATGGAGCACATGTGGCTCACATGATATGATTTCCGCTCACCTCTTGGCTGAACGCTGAGAAGAGATTCAGGGATGGAAGATTAAATATCACTCCATGGAGCAAAAGGCATGTGAGGGACTTCCTAGAAACTGGATGATCCAGTTTGTGATCTTTGAAGGGTTACAAAGGGTGAACCCTATAAGATATTTTTTCTTGAGTTTCAAGGCACATGTTTGTGGTTAAGAAAAAAGCATAGATGAAGGAAATATATATGCATATTCCTTGCATTATAACCTTTGGGGATTTGGGGTTTTCTCTTAATGATCTATTAGATTTGTTTAAAAGAGGGATAATTTTGAATTTTCACTTGTATATAATCAACCGCCCCCCCAAAAAAAATCAAACGCCAAGTCCTAGTGTTCTCCAAAGAATAGTGAAGATGTGGAAATCGATTTTATTTATTTATTTTTATTCTCTAGTATCCATGTATAGTTGAAGGTTCCTGGGGAATAATTAAGTAATAATTGGAATTGTCATAATATCTGCAATAGGAAGCTTTACTACTGGGTTCCTGATACTAACTTTGAAGAAGAAGAAACCATTCTTCTTGTCCATCAAATATCTGTTCTTGCATAGCTTGTTAGAGATATTTAAGCTGCATTTTTTTTAGAGTAAAAAGAGTTGACAACTCAAGCTTATATAAGTATCGGATTGGTCAAAAAATTTTTTCAGGTTTTTCCGTAAGGTGTTATGGAAAAATTCTATGAACTTTTTGGCCAAAGCGAGAGAATGGTGATTGCTGGGAACTGGGGGATGAAGGAAATGGGGGGAGGTTGGTCAAAGGGTGCAAACTTCCAGCTATAATATGAATAAATTCAAGTGCACAGCATGGTGGCTATAGTTAAACTATATTACATACTTAAAAGTTGCTAAGGAAGTAGATTGTACATCTACTAATGTAGTATATTAATTAATTTTCATATGTTGAACTCTCCTTGCATTCATGGGATAAATTCTGCTTAGTCATGTGTATAAGGCTTTTAATATGTGACTGAATTCAGTTTTCTAGTATTTGTTGAGAATTTTGTGTCTATATTCAAGAGGGATATGGGTTTGTAGTTTTCTTATCTTGTCATACCTTTTTCTGGCTTTGGTATTTGGATATGACTAGCCTTTTGAATGAATTAGGAAATGTTTATTCCAATGTCAGCATAAAGTTTGTCAATTTTGTTGATATTTTCTGTATTTTTTCTTTATAAATTACTTGTGATTCTTAACACTTTTTTCTCCTTTTTCTTTAAAGTGAAACGAAATGTTGTTCTAAACAATTTATAATTATTAACTCACATTAACTCTATAAACTATTGTTAGTAGTTTCAGAATCAATAATATTTATTTATGCTGAATCTGTTAAAGACAATCAATCTCAGGCACATTGTGGTATGACTTGAAATTCAAGAGGAAAATTAGGAAAAATTCCTGGATATATACAGAGAGGCCTGGAAGAATATGGGAAAAGCTAGACACAACTATTAAGGAAGCTAAGCTTGTTGAAATACACAAATTGTGCCACTTCCCCATACATAGGGCTGATACAACTCAGAATATTGTCTTAGGAAGACAGTTTCAAAGGCCTGAGACTCACGGGACTGAATCTCTCTAAAAATACATCTTCTAGTGCACTCTCATCCCAGAAATAATATTGCTGACACCTTTTGCACATAAAATTTTTAATTATTTTAAGTTTTATACCACTGTAGGTATTTGCTCTTTGACTTGTTCCTAGACATTTACACTATGTCAGAAAATTATGTGACTAATTTAGAAAATAAAACTAAGAAAAATAGTCAAATATGAAAATATAAAGCAGAGTGACTGAACTGAACTGAATACTGGCAAAATATTCTATTACATGTACATACTAGGAACTTCCCAAGTGATGCTAGTGGTAAAGAACCTGCCTGCCAATGCAGAAGGCATAAGAGATTTGTATTTGATCCCTTGATGGGGAAGGTCCCTTGGAGGAGGACATGGCAACCCACTACAGTATTCTTCCCTGGATAATCCCCATGGACAGAGGAACTTGGCAGGCTACAGTCCATAGGGTCATAGAGTCAGACATGACTGAAGCAACTTAGCATGCATACGTACATACTATAATGGTCTTAACAATTTACTTATTGGTGCATATGTAATTTATTGACAGTTTTAGATATTCTCCAGGGCTGACTTTGTATGAGAAAGTTTGAGGAACTGAGATACATAAGAGAAAATGTAGATGACAGAAAAGAGAACTGGTTTGAGGAAAGAGCACAAAACCAAGAAGATGAAATTTTGGTCATAGTTGGGGTACTTACGTGATTAGTCTATACCACTGATGCTATTAAGGGGACACTGATGACGTCCCCAAGACTACACATGCAGCAACTGTGTCTTAAGTGAGCTCTAGGCAGCAAGTAAAATTTCTAAGAACATTTATAGGAAATACAAGACATAACAAGTTGTGTATTTGTGTGTTTTATGTATGTCCTATTTTTTCTTGAAGTATCAGGTATGCATTTAGTATACTGGTTTTGAACCAGTTTTAGTTTTGGGGATAGAGTCTATCATCAAAATTCTTTCCAGATTTTGCTGCTAAACATTTATCAGTGGCTGCTTCAGCCAGCAATGTATAAATTCTGGATCAAAGTCCTAGTTTGTTGGCTCAGCTTCAGTTCCAGAAGCAAGATTTTCCCCATTTCATTTTGAGGGAAGAATTCAGTTCAGTTTAGTTGCTCAGTCGTGCCTGACTCTTTGTGACCTCTTGGACTGCAGCACGCCAGGCTTTCCTGTTCATCACAAACTCCCGGAGCTTGCTTAAACTCATATCCACCGAGTCAGTGATGCCATCCAACCATTTCATCCTCTGTCGGTCCCCTTCTCCTCCTGCCTTCAATCATCCCCAGCATCAGGGTCTTTTCTAATGAGTTGACTCTTCACATCAGGTGGCCAAAGTACTGGAGTTTCAGCTTCAACATCAATCCTTCCAATGAATATTCAGGACTGATTTCCTTTAGGATTGACTGGTTTGATCTCCTTGCAGCCCAAGGGACTCTCAAGAGTCTTCTCCAGCACCACAGTGCAAAAGCACCAATTCTTCGGTGCTCAGTTTTCTTTATAGTCCAACTCTCACATCCATACATGACTGCTGGAAAAATCAAAGCTTTGACTAGAGAGGTCTTTGCCGGCAAAGTAATGTCTCTGCTTTTTAATATGTTGTCTAGGTTTGTCATAGCTTTTCTTCCAAGGAGCAAGCATCTTTTGATTTCATGGCTACAGTTACCATCTGCAGTGATTTTGGAGCCCAAAAAAATAAAGTCTGTCACGGTTTCCATTGTTTCCCTATCTATTTGCCATGAAGTGATGGGATTGGATGCCATGATCTTAGTATTTTGAATGTAGAGTTTCAAGCCAGCCTTTTCACTCTCCTCTTTCACTTTCACCAAGAGGCTCTTTAGTTCCTCTTCGCTTTCTGCCAGAAGAGTGCTGTCATCTGCATCTCTGAGGTTATTGATATTTCTCCTGGCAATCTTGATTTCAACTTATGCTTCATCCAGCCCAATATTTCATATGATGTACTCTGAATATAAATAAAATAAGTAGAGTGACAATATACAGCCTTGATGTACTCCTTTCCCAATTCTGAACCAGTCCTTTGTTCCATGTTCGGTTCTAACTGTTGCTTCCTGACTTGCATACAGATTTCTCAGGAGGCAGGTAAGGTGGTCTGGTATTCCTATCTCTTGAAGAATTTTCCAGAGTTTGCTGTGATCCACACAGTCAAAGACTTTAGAGTAGTCAATGAAGCAGAAGTAGACATTGCTCTGGAATTCTCTCGCTTTTTCTATGATCCAATAGATGTTCTCAATTTATACATAAAGAATAAGCCTTCTTTAACATTGTCAAGTTGAGATTTTTGAATTGACTTTAAAAAGACTTTGGTAAGAAAAAATAACAGTAAGCTTATCATAATAAATTTGTAAAGCACTTCAGGAAACAGAACAAAATATCCTATAATTTTGTTAAAAGATGGCAGCTGTAAATTTTTCTATAAAATTCCTTCTTTTAATTTCTTAATTACAAAATGTGTTTGGAAATAATTATGTAAGTCCACTCTATTTTGGAATAAAAGTTTAAATTTCATGTTATATTGTTAACATATCTATATGATATCCTATAATTTAACTGTGTTATAATTCACTTAATCTCCAATTACTAAACAATTTGATATGTATGATTTTGATGTTATTATCATTATTTTATTTTCATTAAACTAATAAAATTATTTGGAATGAAACAACAGATTTACAAAATTTACTTGTAACATCCAGAAAAATGGTAGATATTGCTACCTATTCTTTTTTTTTCCCTGTTTAGAGCTAAGTATTTGCAGTTTTCTTTTTATACACTCTACTGATTTTTGATGTATTTATTTAGAGGTGTACTGCATTTTTGTTGTTATTATGAATGGCATTTTCTTTTATTGTATTTTCCTCCTGATTATTATCTTTGTATATTTACTTTGCATGGGGAAGCTATTTTAAAGTTTTTTTTTCCTGATTTTAATCATTGTTGAAATTATTTTTATGAAAATTCACATCAAATATCTGCTAGTGTTTGATAAAGAAAAATAGGCAGAAAAATAAGTTTTTGGATGAGAATAAATTTCTGAATTTTAATTCAAGAGCTAATTGATGAGTATGATGTGCTATGTTTTAATCCCTATCTTCTCCCTTTTTCTTTTAGGAGAATTGGAGAGTTAAACACTTGCCTTCCCCCTTTTCAGTACTTTTAATGAGAGAAAGTGGAGAAGGCTCCATGTGGCTTACTTCTTCCCTCCACTACCAAAGGGTATTGTAAGGCTCTGCAGGTTGTTCCTGGCATAAACGAGCCTGTCCGAGAGAGGGAGTGGAGGCTGTCACTCAGCCTGTGCCCAGGGAGCAGAAGTGAGCAGCCTGCTGTGAGTGGGAGTCCCCCCGCCCCGAGGAAGTGGTGCATAAAAACACCTCTGGTCAAGACTTGTAGCTGAGGGGCTGCTGCTTTGTGATTTTATAATTTATGCAAAGGGCTTCAGAGACTGAGGACCTGCACCCAAACTTTTAAATTAAGTCATACTATCACCTCACTTAGATCCTGATTTTACCTCCCTTGCATAGCTAAAATGAAGATATATTAGTGAATCTGGTCTTTTTGTGCTTCTATGGAACTGGCTACAGTTTCACTAGTAGATAAGATTGTGTTACTCAGAATGAAATTTATTTACTAATATGCAATATGATGATTCCAGGTCACTTTGAAAATTAACTGCAGAATAATGTACCTCATTTCAGACATTGGCTAAACTATCTTATTTCTGTCCTCAGACTTTCATACACTGTCCTTGCTGCATGATTAATCTTCACTCTCCTATATACAGGGGGAAAAGCACTTTAAAAAATCTTAAAGTACTTAAAATAGAATTATTGTGGCCTTATTAATTTTTTCCAGGCAATCTTGTTTCCAGGTCTCACTTGTATTCTGTTTAAGTACATTTATTCTTTTGTATTGAGTGCTCCCAGGTAGTACTAAAATAAAGATGTAATATTCAAGTTATATGATTTTAAAACAATCACCAAACTAACGAGTTGGAGAAAACTATTTTCCCCAAATGGTGTTCAAAAATTGGCTTTGCTAAGAAGAAGTTTTTTGACAAGCTTATCTGGGGAAGAAGCTCAAACTCCAAAGAGCCTACATATAGACAAAATTATTCTGACTATGCAAAGGAAAGAAGTTCTGGTCATTCTTGTGGGTGATGGGGAGAGGACGAGAAAGGAAGAGACAGAGATAGCACCAGGTATAATATGAGAACTTGACTGTGTATTCAGCACGAAGATCCTTCCTCTTACTTCCTAACTCCATCCTGTAGTCAGGTATATTAACCCAAAAAAAGCTTGAATGATTCGGATGAATTCTTTTTAATGGCTGAGTAATATTCCATGGTGTATATGTACCACAGCTTCCTTATTCATTCGTCTGCTGATGGGCATCTAGGTTGCTTCCATGTCCTGGTTATTATAAATAGTGCTGAATCAGTTCTAATGAGATGGATGAAACTGGAGCCCATTATACAGAGTGAAGTAATCCAGAAAGATAAAGACCAATACAGTATACTAATGCATATATATGGAATTTAGAAAGATGGTAACGATAACCCTATATGCAAAACAGAAAAAGAGACACAGAAGTACAGAACAGAATTTTGGACTCTGTGGGAGAAGGCGAGGGTGGGATGTTTCGAGAGAACAGCATCGAAACATGTATACTATCTAGGGTGAAACAGATCACCAGCCCAGGTTGGATGCATGAGACAAGTGCTCAGGCCTGGTGCACTGGGAAGACCCAGAGGAATCAGGTGGAGAGGGAGGTGGGAGGGGGGATCAGGATGGGGAATACATGTAAATCCATGGCTGATTCATGTCAATGTATGGCAAAACCCACCACAATATTGTAAAATAATTAGCCTCCGACTAATAAAAATAAATGAAAAAAAAAAAAGCTTGAATGAGTTTGATTTTGGATAAAATGTTGATGGGGATGAGTCTCACACTCAGATTGATGTGATCAAAACAAGATAGCAGGCAGACTAGGAGTGAGAGGAGAGAAACACACATGAACTTCTTGTGTAGTGTGTATCTAGGAAAACAGTGGTTATATGGTGCATGTGTAGGGAGATAGTGGTTGTATGGCACATGTGTAGGGAGACAGTGGTTGCATGGTGTGTGTGTAGGGAAATAGTGATGGGGACTCTAGACATCTAATCACTATGGAGTTAGGGGTCAGAGACAAATCCACTTAAATTTGCAAAAGATAGAAACTGAGCAGTTGACATCTGGGTTCAGTTCAGTTCAGGCCCTCAGTCATGTCCAGCTCTTGGCAACCCCATGGACTTCAAAATGCCAGGCTTCCCTGTCCATCACCAACTCCCAGAGCTTTCTTAAACTCATGTCCATTGAATTGGTAATGCCATCCAGTCATCCCATCCTCTGTTGTCCCCTTCTCCTCCTGCCTTCAATCTTTCCCAGCATCAGGGTCTTTTCAGATGAGTCAGTTCTTCGCATCAGGTGGCCAAAAGATTGGAGTTTCAGCTTCAGCATCAGTCCTTCCAATGAATATTCAGGACTGATTTCCTTTAGGATTGACCAGTTTGATCTTCTTGCAGTCCAAGGGACTCTCAAGAATCTTCTCCAACACCACAATTCAAAACCATCAGTTCTTTGGTGCTCAGCTTTCCTTATGGTCCAACACTCACATCCATATATGACTACTGGAAAAACCATAGCTTTGACTAGGTGGAACTTTGTTGGCAAAGTAATATCTCTGCTTTTTAACGTGCTATCTAGGTTGGTATAGTTTTTCTTCCAAGGAGCAAGCGTCTTTAAGTTTCTTGGCTGCAGTTAACCATCTACAGTGATTTTGGAGCCCAAGAAAATAAAGTCTGTCACCATTTCCATTGTTTCCCCGTCTATTTGCCATGAAGTGATGGGACTGGATGCCATAATCTTAGTTTTTTGAAAGTTGAGTTTTAAGACAGCTTTTTCACTCTCCTCTTTCACTTTCATCAAGAGGCTTTTTAGTTCTTCACTTTCTGCCATAAGGGTAGTGTCATCTGCATATCTGAGGTTATTGATATTTCTCCTGGCAATCTTGATTTCGGCTTGTGATTCATCCAGCCTGGCATTTTGCATGATGTACTCTGCATATAAGTTTAATGAACAGGGTGACAATATACGCCTTGACGTACTCCTTTTACAATTTGGAACCAGTCAGTTGTTCCATGTCCGGTTCCAACTGTTGCTTAAACTTAAATTTGCAAACTGAGAAGTTGACTTAGAAACTTAGAAACTGAGCAGTTGGCATCTGGGTTATGTATGGTTTTTTCCTTGAAAAATCTAAGAGAATGTCTGGCATTTTCCAGTTTCCATACAGTACACACAGGAACACTAATACAATAAAGTCTAGTACAAATGATTTATGTAAATTCTGGTGCTATCTTATTTGTTATTTGCTTCATTGAAATGCAACCTAAAATATTCTAGGGAATATAGGAAACACTTTTCTCTCAAATTTATTAAAACCATTAACCTGTGATAGTTTTATATTCCTATATGTCCTACATATATATAGATTCTAGTTCTTGAGAGGCTTTCTTTGAACAAATATCGCACTCCTAATCAGTTTTCTCAGGGCCTCCTTCATTTCCTTATTCCGGAGGCTGTAGATCAAGGGATTGAAAAGTGGAGTCATCACAGAATAAAATAAGGTCACCATTTTCTGAATCCCGGCTGGATTGCCTGCTGTTGGGCTCACATACATCACCATGATGGAGCCATAGAACAGAGACACCACAGCCAGATGGGAACCGCAGGTAGAGAAAGCCTTCTGCCGGCCTTCTGCTGAAGGGACCCTAAGCACAGCTCTGATCACCAGGGTGTAGGAGCTGGTAATGAACAGGAAAGTGGAAAAAATTAGGACTGAGTTAAAGGTGGCACAGATAATCTCAGTGGCAGGAGCTGGCACGCAAGACAACTTCATAAGTGGTCCTGGGTCACATAGGAAGTGATCAATAGTATTGGGGCCACAAAAAGGAAGCTGGGAGATGAGATAAACTGGGAGGAGAAAACAGGAAAAGCCACACAGCCAGCAGCAGGCTCCTAATCTGATGCATCGTTGCACCGTCATGACAGTGGGGTAGTGAAGGGGCCTGCAGATGGCAAGGTACCTGTCAAAGGCCATGGCAGATAATATGAAGGTCTCAGTGGTGCCCATGGAGAAGAAGAAGTAGAACTGGAGGAAGCAGCCAGAGAAGGAGATGGTCTTGGTCTCAGAGAGAAAGTTGGCTAGCATACTGGGGACTGTAGAAGTGACATACCACATCTCCAGGAAGGAAAAATTGGCCAGCAGGACGTACATGGGGGTGTGGAGATGGTGGTCCCACCACACTGCACAGATAATGCACAGATTTCCAGTTAGTGTCAATACATAGATCAAAGAGAAGAGTGAGAAGAGGAAGATCTGAACCTCCCAGATATAAGGGAATCCAAGAAGAATGAATTCACTCACAGGGTCAGAGTGATTATTTCCTTCTGGGTTTTTCATTTTCTTTTTCTCCAGAAAACTGCAACAGCAAGACATTACCATGTTACAAATGGTTTTACAGAAGTTTTCTCATTAAGATGTTCTCTGAACTTCTTTACAATTCAATAAGCATCATAATTATAGATTGCTTAAAGATTTCCAGCATTCTCTGCCCCAGTGTGATACTGGGAAGAAACAGGGAATTTGGAGGTTGTTTGCTTATTATAGCTTTATTTTCATGGTCACCATGCCCATCATGGTCCATTGAACACCTGCCTTTGTGTAATGTCCTCAATACTACATAAACCAAAATAGATAGTCCTTGCCGTTCAGAGGCTTTCAACCTGGTTCAGAAACAACCATCTGGGCCAATCTTATATAAGGACATATGGAGTTTTCATTGTTGTTCTGTTGCTAAGTCAACAAAGTACAACTCTTTGTGACCCCATGAACTGCAACATGCCAGGCTTCCCTGTCCTTCACTATCTCTGAGTTTGCTCAAACTTATGTCCATTGGTTCTAGTGGTAAAGAACCCAGTTTCCAATGCAGGAGATGTAAGATGTCAGGAAGATCCCCTGGAAGATCCCCTGGAAGAGAGCCCACTTCAATATTCTTGCCTGGAGAATTCCTGTGGACATAGGAACCTGGCGGGCTATGGTCCATAGGGTCACAAAGAGTCGGAAGTGACTAAAGTGACTTAGAATGCACAAACATGGAGTTTTAAATAATAATAACAGTTCATAATGTGTGTAAATGGAAGACAACATTGCAAGAATTCATAGTTGTAAATTAAGAGTTTATTACTGTAAATTTAATAATATGTATACCATTTTACATGGGGTTTCTGTACTATTGGAAATTTTGGATACAGAAGTAAGGAAAATGATGTTCTATCAATGATTGCTTACAGCAAGCCCAATTGTGGTATTTGCATTCTCTCTTATTTTTAAAAATCTCCATGAAAAAAATTCCACAATTTGCATTGTTAATTTCTCTCAGGGTTTAGTGACATACGCACAATTCTCAAATACTCTTTACTTTTGACTTGGTTGTCTTTGTAATAAAAAAAATTGCAGAAGAAGAGTAAGCTTCATGTATTTTCACCTAGAATAAGCATTTAAAAATGAAATTGGTATGCATGAAGGAGGTTCACACTGCAAACTAATATAATTCTCTTTTAACTGAAATTTACCTTAAGTAGAGGACACAAACTTCAGTGCCCAGTCGAAATTTATCATATGCTAGTAAAGTAACTTATGATGGTACTCTCAATATATATTTTGCCACATAGAACAGAAATAACTATAGTGGTATATGTCATTAAAGCACTTTTGAGTTTTGAATTACATTAATTGGAGATCTGTTCATGGTCTATTGGCATTATTCTCTCTCTGTCTCTTTTATTCGCGACTTCTATGTTAGAGTTCCTTCTGGTTGCCTTGACCTATAAATGTTTTTTTAGGGCCTAGTCTTTGATATTTTTCCTTTTCTCATTATGCTCTCTCTGTAAGTGATGTGACAGCTAGCCCTTTGACATAAAAACTACTTATGTAAAATGAAGCCAAATTTTCTCTACCTAACTGTGAAGTCTCTTCTGCAACCTGGATTTATCTACCCAATTTCTTACTCAACATCTCCATTTGCTATTGAAGGTAACTAAAACAAGGAGCCCATGACAAAACTCGATTTTTCTCACCACAAACTGGCTGATCCTTATTTCTTTGCCATATCACCCAATAGCACCTCCATTTACTCAGTTGCTCAGGTCACAAACTTTGGCCACATCCTTACCACCCCTCTCAATACTCCACATCCGAACCATCAACAAATCCTCTAGGCCTCCTTTTCAAAATATAGTTTTAAAAAAGTCTGATTATGTCAACTACTTGCTCTCATTCTTTCAAACATACTTACAAGGGAGTCTAAAGCTCTTCCCACAAAGGCCAATGAGCCCTAACTCCAGGCCCTCATTTCCTGGCACCTTTCTGTCTGCTGACCCCACTCCAGCCACACTGATACTTGCCCACACCAAGTGTGGCCACTCTCAAGGTCTGGAATATCCTTTATTCCTCTTTGCAATATTCATATGCTTTAACTTGTCCCTTTGTTCAGGTATCTGGAAAAATTTGAGACTCAGAGAGGCCTTTCTTAAATTTACACATGTGAAGGCTCAATCACATCTGACTCTTTGTGACCCCATGGACTGTCGCCCACCAGGCTCCTCTGTCCGTGGAATTTTCCAGGCAAGAATCCTAGAGTGGGTTGCCATGTCCTACTGCAAGGGATATTGCTGACCCAGGGATCAAACCGTGTCTCTTGCGTCTCCTGCCTTGGCAGGCAGATTCTTTACCACCTGGAAAACCTTTCTTGATTTAGCCCATCTTTACTATTCTGTTTCCCAATTCTGCTTTGGTTTTCTACAAAGCACATATTACTACCTGGCATTGTATTATATACTTAGCATGTATTTTCTATCTCAATCGCTTGAATATAAGAGGACATCATTTTGGTCGCTGATGTATTCCCAGAATCTAGGATAGTGTTCAAGACATATTTTTTGTTGTTTAGTCTCTCAGTCATGTCCGACTGTTTGCAACCCCATGGACTATAGCTCACCAGGCAAGGCATATTAGGGATGCTCGTTAAAAAGTTGTCGTCTCAATCAATGCCTTGCCCTAATAGTAACTAAACAGGAAAACTATTCCTTTAGACAGGGAAAAAAGTTTAAGAAAATGTAAAGACTGGTTTCTCCAATTTGTTAAAAACACAAAAGCAAGGCGACACCTTTTGTATGGGGGAACAACCTCAGTTTTCATAAGCAGGAGATCCATGAGAGGAGCCCACTCAAGACAATCCTATCAAAGCTCCCTCTCTCTGTGACTCACAGTGTCTTTATGTTCCTTTCATCCATGTCGCTTTGTGTGCTGTGCTTTCTTCTTGTTGCTAAGTGAGAATCATGCTCTAAGGGCGTGTGTGTGTGTGTGTGTGTGTGTGTGTGTGTATGCATGCATACACAGTTTTCTTTATCTAGTCTCTCAATCTGTTTCTGTATCTAATTGTCCATATTTTAAATGAATGATTTTTATAATTCTTTTTTCTTATCTTTAAATAGGTAAGTGAACTGTTCTTGACTTCTCCTGCCTAAAATCAAAAGAGCAGCCTAAAGAAAATGTGACTGTTCAAGTTACTTTAATAGAAAAATGTTCTTACTCCCTGGTTTTTCTTCTGTATCATATTCAGGGTCAGGAAATCTGGTATATCTGACTTGAAAATGTAATAAGATACAAAATAAAGTTGTCATCCACAGTTTATTCTTGGCCCTTGTGGTTTTGTGATATAGATAACATATTCATTTAAGAAAAAAATTTTGTTTAAATATGTTTACCTATATTTTATAAATGAAACACACAAAATCTAGCATTTAATCAGACCAGTTCTAATACCAGAGGCAATGTTATATTATTGGGAATCTAACCAGTTTCCATTATCAGGAAGCTATCCTAATTTACATTTTCATATGGAGAAACTACAACATAGGTTTAGAGGAAAGTGAAAAAGGCATTACAAAGAAATTTAAACTGTATATTACCTGAAGATCTTGTGTGAGAATTACAGAATCTGGCAGAGAGCAGGGTTCAAATTTAGGTTTCTCTCTCCTGGAATATGCAGTCAGCCTCAGTCTCCTGTTCTCTCGTTTCAGCAGAAGAAAATGTGCAGCAAAGCCAAACAGTGGGGCTGGTGTCCGAATATCTGATGGTTTCTAAAAGGGGGTGAGTATTGGAAGGTAATATTATCAAACATAACAATTACTTGAAGCCCATATAATGACCATATTGCTTAAGTAACTTGAAAAGGTGGTTATATGCAGTTGTAAGCTACACTGTGGTCTTTTCTGGTTTGGGAAGAACCAATTCCATTCCTGCCTCTAAAGGAGAGTATGCTAACAAACATTCTGAGTTATGGCTGATCTGTTCCAGGCAGCCCATCTTGGAGGGAAGGTGATCCAGGGCACTCTGTGTATGTAGTTAGCTCTTAACAATGAGCTCCTGTGCCCCACATAGTTTTTAATAATATGCCAAGATTGTCTCTAACCATCCTGGATTACTGAACTCCCTGCGGCCTCATCTGGGGATAACAATGGGAAAGTTTTGGCCAGACCTCAGAAAGTATTTCAACTGAGGTCTAAATTGGTCCAACCTCTAGGGGAAAAGGGAAGGATGATGAAGCCTGGGTCTAAGGTGAAAAATAATTTGTCCTTAAGCCTTGGATGAGAATATTAACTATAACCAGAAGCATCTGTATGCATTTTTATAGCAACGCAACGTTGTTTTCCCATATTAGAGATGATTACCAGGTTTAGGAGAGAAAATGTAAGAGCAAAGACTCCTATGAAGCCAAAAAATATGCAAACAGGTTAGTTGTTGCAAAGAATGAAAAAAAACCTTCAGAGCCTTTATCTATTTGTTCCTTTCTTTCCACAATTCTACACATGTACCAGTCCCACATATACTATGGGGAATTTTGCATCTGTAACAACTGCTTCATTCATTCTCGACTATAATCTGTAGCTCCACTTGTTTTGTGAATTTGTCCTTTCAATCTCACTTCAGCCAGAGAAAGGTAAACATTTAAATCAAAGTAAAAACTCCAATGTCTGCAATTATGGCAAAATAATTTATAAAAATCTCTTCTTTCTCAAAAGACTGACTTTCCAACTGTTCTTTGAATGATGAAATTCAAATGAACTAGGGAACTTGGGAGTGTGTCACGACAATTGTGATGTAAATGTGCAAAGTCACTAATTTATTTTCTTAAATATTATATTTTCCTAGTCAAATAAGTCGATAGAAAAGAGGTTTTCAAGGAGGAAAAAAGAATTAATAATGTAAAGTGGTATGAAATGCAAAATACAAGTAATATAAACTTGGAGAAGAACTGGAAAATATGTCTGTGTTAATCAAGTAAGACATTATTACTAACCTTTGAGACTTCAGTGTCAGAATAGCACCAATGAAAACTGGTGTATGAACTGTCCAAATGAATAAGTGCATGATGATAGAGGGAGGCAGCTGGTGTTTCACAATTTTTTTTTTAAAGAAAAATGCAACAAATAATTTGCAAGATTATTAGGGTTAAGGACTGTCTTCAAGTTTGGATGTGATCTAAACAACTTTCCTCTCTAAGATTAAATAGCATATAAAAAAAGAAAATATTGAAATTTCAAAAGGAAGTGCTTGGTCAAAAGAACACATGGCATCAGGGTACAGAAAGAGAGGTTGGCAGATGGGCAGGATCATTCTGATTTGAAAGATTTTTTTTGGTGTGGACCATTTTTAAAGTCTAATTGAATTTGTTACAATATTGCCTCTGTTTTTTTTTTGTTTTTGTTGTTGTTTTTGCTGTTGTTAATATTTTTGGCTGCAAGGAATGCGGGACCTTAGCTCCTAGATCAGGGATTGAACCCACAACTCCTGCACTGGAAGGCAGAGGCTCAACCACTGGACCACCGGGGAAGTCCCACGGCAGGATCATTTTGCATAAGAGAAAGTCCACAGCTTTTGATGGAAAATAAGGAGAGCAAAAAAAGTAAAGAAAGATGTTTCAGTTTGTTAATCTCTTTATTTTCATCCAGTTTTCACTACTACGTGATCAATTAAATAAATACTAAGGATGTATGATTTTCAAAAATACTTCAAAAGAACTATGATTAGCACAGTGCTTTTTAAGCTGCAGTCCATATTATAGCTATTTCTAGCCCTCAGTCTTTAAAAACTAATACAAACACAACTTAAAAAATCAATCAACATTATGATTGCCATAATTACTAATGTGACTAGATATTTAAATGAAGGTAAAGCTCTAATCCTGTCTGATTCTGTCTGTAGATGTCAGAGATAGAACCCTTCATAAGTCCTGGATCTCACAATTTAAGAAGAACATGGGCAAAGATCAGTGAATTTGGAAAGGGGCTTACAAGTATCTAAAAGAAGTAACAGTGGAAGGAATTAGAATTTTAAATTGGAGTAAAAAGAACAAAAAAACCTCAGAACAAAGGAAGGATGATTGTTTAACAGAGCAATTGCATTTGTCTCATTTAATCCCCCCAATACAGAATTTGAAATAATAGTTTTTAATAGAAGTTCTAGGGAGATACAGGCTTTCCTGGTAGCTCAGCTAGTAAGGAATCCACCTGCAATGGAGGACACCCTGGTTTGATTCCCGGGCTGGGAAGATCCCCTGGAGAAAGGACAGGCTACCCATTCCAGTATTCTCAGGCTTCCCTGGTGGCTCAGCTGGTAAAGAATCTGCCTGCAATGCAGAACACCTGGGTTAGATCCCTGGGCTGGGAAGCTCCCCTGGAGGAGGGCATGACAACCCACTCCAGTATTCTTTCCTGGAGAATCCCACGGACAGAGGAGCCTGGTGGGCTACAGTCCATGGGGTCAGAAAGAGTCGGACGTGACTGGGCGACTAAGCGCAGCATGTAGGGAGACACATTGTAATTAAAAAGTGGAGAATAACTTTGAAATGGATTCCTAGCCAGTGATGAATAAGCTGTTTCAGAAGACTACTTTCTATCACTGATTTCACCAGATAAAGGCTGGGATAGTAGTAGAGCAGGTTTCAGCACCAGAAGCAAATTTCTCTTACTACTGAAATTTGGTTATATGCATTTAAGATGTATCAAAAAGAGGAAAAAGAAATAACGTGAAATATTAAGATTAATGACAACTTGAGCTTTTCACATTAACATTGATAAAAATGAATGACATATTCTAATGGTCATTAGTTGACAGCAGACAATGGGGGCAAAAAGGGAATTCTGGACTGCAGCTTGGTCAGCAAAGTCCCGGAGTTATGTAGTAGGACTACAAATAGTCTAATCCTATTAATTGAAGAAACTGGAATTTTTTTACAATGCTAATTTTTCACACACACTGAAAAAATGTGTGTGGAACTCTTTCACTCTTTGGGCCTAAAACTGAGTGGCTCCTTGGTTTGGCCAAAGATAGTTCTGCAAGGTGGTTGTAGGGTGCTCAAGGGACTTCAGGGCTGGACAAAGAAAGAGATATGGCCTCAAGGTCACAGTAGCACACATAATTTTGTCTGGTGACACTGCTTTTACAGATTAGCTTGCAGGAAATCCCTCAGAGCAGGAGACCTGCCAGAGGCTTATAGACTTGGGGGACACTGAGAAGGCAAGGAGAGCTAAGGAACTCCCAGGAGAAAGAGGGAGAACAGAGAGAAGGCTCACTTGTCTAAGTGATGTCAGCCTGGTGAGGGTGAGGACTCTGTGCCAAAGATTTCTGAAAGGCAGTAATTTGGAACATTTACTTGTGGCCAGCAGGTGTTGGGCACAGTTTTCTGGAATGTGCAAAGTAGGCAGGCTCTAAATGGCTAAAAACCTGCATGTCTGGACCACGAATGAAACTGCTGGATGAGTAACAGTTTTGGCCTGTGTGAGTCTTTGAGCTAGTAAAATACAGTTTGCTGTGAAGAAGTAAATAACCTATAGGCCAATATGTAGAAGCCATCTTTGGCTCCTTTATATGACAAATGATCCTTGAAATAGGTTGTTTGTAATGGCTTTTCACTCTGTTCCCTCCATTTACCTAGATTTCAGCATTCATGCTTTTCTAAAGCTCCCATTGTGCCACCATAAAGTAGAGATTACTTAACTTAGTCTGTATTAAATGGTTTCACTTTTGAAAGAGATTTTATTTTATTTTTATTATAGGAAGTAATACCTGCTTATTTTAAGAAAAAATGAATAAAACAGAAATATATAAGAAGTTTAAATTATCCACAATTCCATTTCTGGGGCCATTTCTAATTTACATTTCTAACCGTCTCTCTTCTGGTGGTGGTTTAGTCACTAACTCATGTCTGACTCCTGTGACCCCATGGATTGTAGCCCAGCAGGCTCCTCTGCCATGGGATTTTCCAGCCAAGAATACTGGAGTGAGTTGCTATTTCCTTCTCCAGGGGATCTTTCTGACTCAGGGATTGAACCTGGGTCTCCTGCATTGCAGGGGGATTCTTTACCAACTGAGCCACCTGGGAAGTCTAATCTTCTCGCTTCTATATATTTCCTATGTTAGATACATAAGCAACTATTTCAAAATTGGATTATAGTACATGCAGTTGGTAAATTTTTAAAACATTTTAAAATTAGAGTAGAATGTTGGTTTCAGCTGTACAGCAACATGAATCAGTTATATATGTACATATATCCATTGTTTTTTAGATTCTTTTCTCATATAGGTTAATGCAGAATATTGAGTAGAGTTCCTTGTGCTATATGCTATGCTGTGCTCAGCTGTTTCAGGCATGTCCAATTCTGAGGCCCCATGGACTGTAAGCCACCAGGCTCCTTTGTCCATGGGATTTTCCAGGCAAGGATACTGGAATGGGTTGCCATGCCTTCCTCCAGGGGATCTTCCTGACCCAGGGGTCAAACCCGCATCTCCTGTGTTTCTTGCATTTCAAACAGACTCTTTACTGTTGAACCATTGGAGAAGCCCCCCTGTGCTATATAGTAGATCTTTATTAGTTATCTATTTTGTACAGAGTAGTGCATATGTGTTAATATTATGTTACAAGTCTTTCCCCATGAAAGTACATATCCTTCAAGCATGATTTTTAATGGGTGAATGATATTCCATTTTAATCAATGTACTTAAACTATCTTCCTCTTTGGGAACACTTATAACATTATTCAATTTTCTGGTAACCTTTTAAATTTTTCTTTCTTTAAAAAATTTTGGGGAGTTGATCCCATATTTGCATAAGATATTATCCACGTTTGCCTATTTTAACTTTGTAGGAGGCCCAGTTGTCGTAGGTTAGAGATCACTGGAAGGCAGTAGAGTAGAGCTAAGCAGCAGCCTCTGAAAGAGGCCCCAGCCTCTGAAGCAGGAGATGGAGTGTTCCTGAGGTTCAGTTTTCTCAGTGCCAGCACCGGTAACTTTAGAGGCAGCTCCTCCTGCAGCATCTCCAGCTTCGCTGAACTTGGTGCATAGCGCATCCTGGTCCCCCAGCTCCAACACTTCCGGCCTGGGCATCACAAACAGACATAGACCTTCTGTACCCTCATGATCAGACCAGAAGTTCAAGTGCTCCAGGAGTGGAAGCTATGGGAGGAATCTCTAGATTAATGGCTAGAGAAGATAGAGGGGGTGCAGCCTCTCAAAGTGAGGTGACGCAGGGTGGACGGTGTCATCTGGATGCAGCAATATATGTGACGGTTGCCATGTAAGATTCTCCAAGAACAAGAAGGGGTCTCTATAAACTCACTGCAACCTTCTGTCCAGATCTCCAAGCTGAACAGTGCTAGGATGTCAGGGAAGATAGGTCTCTAACATCTCAGGAGAACACAGCTGCAGATGGCTGAGCTTCTGGGGACCCTGGAGCTGCCTAAGAGCCACTCAGGAGGTTTAGTGAGGTGAGGGCAGGAAGGGAGGGAGTCAGCCTGGCTTTGGTACCTCAGTTTAGTTCCACCTCAGGTTTAGGGGTCTCTTCAGCCATTAAGTCCCTCCAGGTTCTTGTTGGGTAAGTTGGAATTATTGTTATCACTCAGCCAGAGCTCCTGGAGTTGAAGGAGAAAGGAGTAGACCCCAGAGCTTGTTGTGGGACAGATTTAGCACCCTCAGGCTGAGCTGAGCTGGCTCACTGGGAGCCCCCTGGGCCCAGTTTATTCTTTGATAGAGTGAGCCTCTGAAGCTGGGGCAGGACACTCCCGAGCCTGGAAGGAAGTGACTGCAAGCCATTGGCATGAAGGCTGAGGTGTTTCAGGGAGTGATAGCTCAGGAAATCCCTATCATCCACAATTTGAATTTGGTTCTTCCCAAGGTCAAGTATACAAAGCTGGATCCCAGTCCAAGAAAGATGGAAAGAGGCAGGGGACCAGACTGGTGCCCTGAGAGACCAGATGTCAGTCACCACAGTGAAGACACCCTCCTGAGAGGAATTTAGCTTTTTCAGTAGCTTATGACTTTGGGCAAAGGATGATTTGGTATTGAAAGAAACAGACTTTTCCACCTTCCCTTCTGTTTTCCATGAACACAACATGCACAAAAGACAACATCACAAAAAGGCTGACTCTGGAAGTACTAAACTACCTTTCCTCAAGCAACACAGTTGTATGCGTCTCAGACTTCAATGAAAAGTTCAGAGCAGGCATGAGGAGAAGGGCCTGGGGATATTCGTCCAGGTAACTTGACCTTGCAAAACCACCAGCCTCATTGTGTCACTCAACATACTTCATGCTGAATCCTTCTGTCTCCATGGCTATTCCTTGCATTTTAGAAAGACTATTTCTTGAGCTCACCCCATAGTCCTCTTATATGTCAAGTTGCATGCCCTTTTTTTTCTTGGACTTCTCTCTCTTTTCTAGTACCTAGGAGATTTCAGAGTCTGGGATAGATCTCAGACTAGGGACACACAGTGACTTTGAAATAGAGATTCAAGGAGTACAGCAGAGTTCTGGGCTGTGGATGTCCTTTGTCCTTAGGAAATTAGCTTTGTTGGCATCATTTAGATTGTCCACAAATGATGGTTCCTCATTTGGCCAGTTAAATGTGGCAAGTTTTAACTCAAATGTTCCCCTTAAGCTCTGCCTAGCCCCTGCCTAACTTGAGGCTTCTGGACTCCCCTGGAGAGGCCAGGGTTTTTATGTAGGAGAGATTCTCCATTTTTGCTTTCATACTTGTTTGTTTTCACTACTTGCTCTTCCACACTGTCCACAAAGCTTACCTGGCACTGGAGCAATTTTTTACCTTTAAACAGAAGAAATGAAGATCATTGGAGACAGAGTTGACATTTCTCAGGAATGATTTTTTTCTCATCTTCTTCTCTATATTTTTGGGCCTCATTCAGTTCACTTTAGTTCAGTCACTCAGTTGTGTCCAACTCTTTGCAACCCCATGAACAGCAGCATGTCAGGCCTCCCTGTCTATCACCAACTCCCGGAGTTTACCCAATCTCATGTCCATTGAGTCCATGATGCCATCCAACCATCTCATCCTCTGTTGTCCCCTTCTCCTTCTGCCTTCAATCCTTCCCAGCATCAGGGTCTTTTCAAATGAGTCAGCTCTTCACATCAGGTGGCCAAAGTACTGGAGTTTCAGCTTCAACATCAGTCCTTCCAATGAACACCCAAGACTGATCTCCTTTAGGACAGACTGGTTGGATCTTCTTGCAGTCCAAGGGACTCTCAAGAGTCTTCTTCAACACCACAGTTCAAAAGCATCAATTTTCTGCACTCAGCTTTCTTTATAGTTGAACTCTCACATCCATACATGACTACTTGAAAAACCATAGCCTTGACTAGACAGACCTTTGTTGGCAAAGGTCTCTGCTTTTTAAAATGCTGTCTAGGTTGATCATAACTTTCCTTCCAAGGAGTAAGCGTCTTTACTTTCATGGCTGCTATCACCATCTGCAGTGATTTTGGAGCCCCCAAAAATGAAGTCGGACACTGTTTCCACTGTCTCCCCATCTATTTGCCATAAAGTGATGGGACTGGATGCCATGATCTTAGTTTTCTGACTGTTGAGCTTTAAGCCAACTTTTTCACTCTCCTCTTTCACTTTCATGGAGAGGCTTTTTAGTTCTTCACTTTCTGCCACTGGATCTCTGTTACGGTGCATGTGCTAGTTGTAGTGTGTGAGCTTCTCTCTTGTTGTGGCACCCAGGCTCTAGAGCATGCCCACTCAGTAGCTGCAGAGCATGAGCTTAGTTGCCCCGTGGCATACGGGATCTTAGTTCCTTGACCAGGGATCGAACCTGCTTCCCCTGCCTTGGAAAGTGGATTCTTAACCATTGGACCACCAGGGAAGTCCCTCTTTCTCATCTTCATTTCCTCTGTGATCTTTCCTTCCTCTCATCCATAAGTGTGACACCCTTTTCAACTGAAGGTGGGAAGTGTCAGGGCAAAGAGTAGAGTGCTTTGTTAACCTCTTAATGTCTCCAACTTACAAGGTTTTCTTTCTCTTTTCCCTCTTAATAGCTTTTCTATTTCATGATTTCTCTTTCCCAATCTGGTTTGGGGGTTTCAGTCCTCATTACTTTTGTGTCATACCACCTGATGTCTAAAATAACAAGATGCTTCTCTCTTTTCCAGGAGAGTTTATGTTCTTCCTTATTGTAAGTATAATCCACTATCTTCACCATTTCTATCTCTTTCCACTTAGTCTTCCCACTAGTCTTAATATTAAGTCTCTTTGTATTAGGAAGGTTAAAGATGGGCCTATGATTTTTCTGGAGACAACTTGACTGTCAAATTGTAGACTGGGAGTGTAGAGGAGGAAGAAAGAAGAAATAGAATGGTAGATTTCTACCTGAATGGTATTATCTCCTTATCCAGAGGATGTGGGCTATTGACATACTTCATGAGGAAGTCATGAAATCAGAGCCATGGTTGGGTTTTGGTAACTTAGTGTACCAGAGAGAAGGTTCCCTCTATTCATATCATGCTTGACTTGAATGAAATTCTTTTTGGATTTTTTTTTTTTGGCCTGTTTTTAGAGTAACAATTTCATAAATTTGAATATGGATATCTTGAAATATTTCTTTTACCACTTGTATCAATAATTCATTTTTTTTTCAAGTACTGTATCAGGTAATTTTGTTTGCTGAGGGTCAGGGAAATAAAAGTTTATTTTTTCCACATACATACATGAGTTTTGACTGCTTTACAACCCTTGCACAGTATAACATTATAATTTGTATATGACATTTTTTCAAGGCCAAACTGTATCCCAAAGACAGAGAAAGAGAAAGAGAGAGATGGAGAGAGAAAGAGCACTAGGAATAAGAGTAAGAAGATAATGTTCTGTTTGAACAGAACAAACAGAAGATAGTTTGTCTGTTTATGAGTACTTAAGCTTTCAAAAGAACACAGAAAAGTGATGTTTAAAAATAATTTTGGTGGTTAGTGGTTTCTTTAGGGGAAATCAAAAGAAAAAAAAACTGTTTATTTTTTACCTTTAATTCGACTCATCATGTTTATTAGCTGCCTTTCAGTTCAGTTCAGTTCAGTCACTCAGTCATGTCTGACTCTTTGTGACTCCATGAACTGCAGCACACCAGGCCTCCCTGTCCATCACCAACTCCCGGAGTCCAACCAAACTCATGTCCCTCGAGTTGGTGATCCATCCAGCCATTTCATCCTCTGTCGTCCCCTTCTCCTCCTGCCCCCAATTCCTCCCAGAGTCAGGGTCTTTCCCAATGAGTCAGTTCTTTGCACCAGGTGGCCAAAGTATTGGAGTTTCAGCTTCAGCATCAGTCCTTCCAATGAACACCCAGGACTGATCTCCTTTAGGATGGACTGGTTGGATCTCCTTGCAGTCCAAGGGACTCTCAAGACTCTTCTCCAACACCACAGTTCAAAAGCATCAATTCTTCGGCGCTCAGCTTTCTTTATAGTCCAACTATCACATCCATACCTGACTACTGGAAAAACCATAGCCTTGACTAGACGAACCTTTGTTGGCAAAGTAATGTCTCTGCTTTTTAATATGCTATCTAGGTTGGTCATAACTTTCCTTCCAAGGAGCAAGTGTCTTTTAATTTCATGGATGCAATCACCATTTGCAGTGATTTTGGCTGCCTTTAAACCCTTGCTAAACTGACCAAATACTGAGTCTCCCTCAATGCTGCTAACTCCTTTACAAAGTTAAATTTATTTATAAAATCATACATTATTAATGTTCAAAATTCTAGGAAAAATAAGGGCATGGAGGACATGGGAACATAATATTACAAGAAAAAAGAAAGTGAATTTATGAGTTTAACAAGTTTTAGATGTGCAAATTCACCACTACAGGGCTTGTTGTTGTTGACTACTTTGAAAAGAATAGTAATTAACATTTTGAGCCACTTGTTTTGTGTCAGGCGCCGTCTTAAGTTCTTTACATATATTAATGAATAAATGAAGCTAGTCAGAATAGCATATTATACATGCTATTATATAATTGATGTCACTTTGTTGTTCAGTCACTCAGTTGTGTCTGGCTCTTTGTGACCCCATGGACTGCAGCATGCCAGGCTTCACTGTCCTTCACTATTTCCTGGAGTTTGCTCAAACTCATGTCTATTAGTTGACATTATATTAAATGAAGCATACATACAAATGAAAATAGCTTTATTGCAGGGATTGAATTCTGGATGCTTTTCTTTAAAATTGTCCCTCAGTGTTATTTAAACACTGTTTTAGCAACAAATAACCTTGAACTGACATTCATTTCTTTGATCTTAGGTAGTATATCCCCAAGACCATTTCCCTCTCCAGTTTCTAGTTGGAGATGTTCCGTTACCTAAAACCCCATTACAGGATCAATCAAATTTTTGGTGATACATTGATGAAAATATTAGAATTCAGAATACTGCATTTCTGAATACTTTGATTGATGCTGCTATGTAGGCATTAGAACCTGAGCTCTAAGGCTTTAGAAAGGGGTAATAGGTAAAGAAAACAATGTATGTATGGATGTCATTAGGCTAACACTGACCATTACTTCGACAGAATTAAAACAATTTTTTTTTTAATTTGTACTGAAGTATATTGCTAGTGGTAAGGAAACTGCCTGCCAATGCAGGAGATGTAAGAGATGTGGGTTTAGTCTCTGGCTTGGGAAGAACTGCTGGAGGAGGGCATTGGCAACCCACTCCAGTATTCTTGCCTGGAGAATCCCAAGGAGAGAGGAACCTGGTGGGCTACAGTCCACAGGGTCACAGCATCTGACATGACTGAAGTGACTTAGCACACGTGCACACATAGCTGATTAACAAAGTTGTGATAGTTTTAGGTGGAAAGAGAAAGGACACAGTCATATATATACACATATCCATTCTCCCCCAAACTCCCCTCCTGTTCAGGCTGCCACATAACATTGAGCAGAGTTCCATGTGCCATATAGTGGGTCCTTGTTGGTTATCCATTTTAAATAAAGAAGCATATATAGGTGACCATAAGTTCTCTACAGAAATTTTGGATAATTGTTTTTAAGGGTTTATTTACTAAGAATGATCATGTCATAAAAATAATAAAGTCAAATATGATAAGAACTACAAGTGGAAAATAATATAATAATGATTCTTTTTTCACTCTACATCTAGCCAACTAAAGCAAAATGACATAATTATAATTTTATTGATCCCAGAACTATTAACCTAAATTATCAATAGAAGACAGGAATTTTGATCACCAGTGAGTCATATTAACTATTCAAAAAACACCTGAATGTGGTGTACATTTCTTATTTAACATACAGGCTAAATGCCAAGGAGGAACCCAACACTACCATTTATCTATAAAATCTCAGCATTTTATGATTATAAGTGGCCTCATAAATGTTTTATTTCACAGGCTGATATAAGTTAACATCACTAGACCAATATTTGAAGCGTAGATAACAATATAATTCTGGTTGTTCTATGTTAGACTATACTGACCTGACAATGGATGGATCATCTAATATGTCTTACATTATGTTGAAATTCCCGAGAAGTTTCCTCAAGGCTGCTTTTATCTCCTTATTCCGGAAGCTATAGATAAAGGGATTGAAGAGTGGGGTCACCATAGCATAGAACAAAGTTGCAACTTTCTGCATCCTAGCAGAATGGCCAAGTCCTGGGCTCACATACATGACCATGAGAGAGCCATAGAACAGGGATACCACAGCCAAATGAGACCCACAGGTGGAGAAGGCTTTCTGTCTCCCAGTAGCTGAAGGCATACGCAACACAGCTGTTAGGACAAGACTGTAGGACCCAAGGATGAAGAGGAAGTTCCCAAAGATAACAATTGAGCTTAGACTGTAGCAAAGCAATTGGGTTTTGGGGGCAGAGACACATGCCAATGTAAACAGTGGCCCTGGGTCACACACAACATGGTCAATGATGTTTGGTCCACAGAAGGGCATCTGAGAAATGAGAACAATGGGGATCAGGAACCACAGAAATCCACAGACCCAGCAGATAAGGACCAGTTTGGTACAGAGATGCCCAGTCATGATATTAGGGTAGTGCAAGGGATGGCAGATAGCAAGGTACCGATCAAAAGCCATGATAGCCAAAAGTAAGCATTCAGTTGTTCCCAAGGAAAAAAAGAAATAAAATTGTAGGAAACATCCAACAAAGGAGATGGTTTTTTTATCTGAGAGGAAATTGACCAACATCTTGGGGACTGTAGAAGAGACATACCAGATCTCTAGAAAGGAGAAATTCCCCAGGAATATGTACATGGGGATGTGGAGTCGCTGGTCACACCATAAAGCACAAATAATGGCCCCATTCCCTGTTAAGGTCAGAGCATATACTGTAAGGAAGAGTGAGAAGAGGAGGCTCTGAATCTTCCACTCACAAGAAAAACCTAGGAGTATAAATTCTCTTACAAAAGCAAAGCTGGAATCTGGCTCAGAGATGTTCATTGGGTCAGTAACCTGCAAGTTCAAAAGACATGTATTTATCATTTAGAATTAGTTTCAAATGTGTTCTTGTTTGAGAATGAGGAGAAGATGCTTTTCCAAAAATTCATCAGTTAGGAAGAGAATATAGTTCGCTTGTTCTTGGCTATATACTCTGAGTTCTGGGCATAGTAGGTAGCTGGTGGCACAGAAACAAACTTTTGCCTGCTTCTGAATCTCTCCCTTACTTTGATAGAACTAGAGAACTTTAAACACGTTTTGTAAGCTTACTATTTTGGGGACAGAGATGATCTATGACAGTTTCTGTATAGCATGTAACACAAAGTTAACACCATAAATGTACTAGTTTTTTTTTTGTTTTTTTTTTACTAAACCCATCTTATGGTGAAATACTCAGCAGAGAAGGTTTTACAATTTACTCTCAGTTGAATATATTCCTCATCATATCATTAAAATGTGAAATATAAATGGACATATTTTACAGTAAGTTGGTAGTAACCATTTTAAAGGCAATACCTCTGTTTTCTGCAACATAAAAATATAAGAGCATAATGTTACTCACCGACACTGGCTTTGTAATGTTACAGTGATTCTCTAGAAATCAGTGGCTTTAAGTTTGCATTTAGTTTTTTACTTAAAATTTTGTAGGAGAAAAAGCTAGGTATGGGACTATATTTTGTAGTATTTTTTTCCACAAGTTTTTGGGATTGATTTTACTTATATGCTAGTTTAAAGTAAAACATTTCCACTATTCAAGAGAAGGCAAATGCTTTCTTTTGTCATAAGCAAATTTCTTTTTACTCTATATTCTCATGGAAAGGATGCCAGGTATCTGAGTTTTTTGAAATTTTTTTGTGTGTGGCAATATGCAGGGATGTGAGTCCTAAAAGTTATGAAGGCTTATATTTTCAGCACAAACACAAAATTTTCAAAAGTAATTTTCTCCCACTTATTTTCCACACCAGCGTTCTGAGAAGTCTTTCATAATGCTTTGGTAGAAGTTTGTGCATCTTTTAGTAATCTAAATCCTTTTAAAATCGCTCCAAATCAAGAGCATTAAGAAATCAATATAAGGAGATAGGGATGAAAGGGGATTGACGTAATGGTGTCAGGACTCTGCTGTGCTCGAAAGAAAGACCTGTAGTTTTGATGCTGACCAGATCTCTAAGGACCTGTTTAATAAATCATATCCTTCTGTCTCTAGCTGGATAAAGAGTTTATTGCTTCACAAAATTAAAATTTCACTTTCTTTATCACAGGTTCTCCTGAGGCGTGGCCTCTGTAGCTTTAGGGAAGTTCTCTTCCAAGCCAAAGTTTCTATATAAAGTTAAATTAGTCCACATTCTCTGAGGGATCAATAAAGAGAAGTAGCAACTTCTCTGAGGCCCCATTGTTTACAAATAACTTGCCCACCTGAAATATAGATTCCAAAAGTTTCCAAAAAACACAGTTTGTGGAGCAAAAAAGACAATATGTCAGCCAAAGTTCTGATAGGAATATTTCAAATATCATTGTGCATATTTTGGAGAATAGAGAGGGGATGTGCAGAGATCCCAATGAGACAAATGCTGAGATATAGTAACTGAAGGACACTGGTGATAAAAATTTGGAGAATTTAGAAGTATCTTTTAGAAGAGCAGTATGATAGAAGTCTTTAGATATGAGAGAAAAGAGTGAGAAGTATCAATATTTAAGCTTATTGACTAAAATACTTCAGAGGAATGTGTGACTTCCCAATTAACATATAAAAGCAAACTCTTTACACTGAAAGACTAAAGAGGAAAAAGATTACTTAGACTTTATTACCTCTTGGTGATACTAAGAAACCCCTAAAGCAGTGTTGATTTTATCATTTGCCTGCTTAAAATCCACCAGTGGTTTCCTCATTCAAAATTTTCCCAGTTCTCCACAAATAGACTTCAAATGACTTTCTTTCTTACCATTTCCTACTCTTTCTTTCAGAATAATTTTGGACAGCATTTCATTCTCTGAGGAGCTTTCAGTTTTTCATATTTGATTCTTTGTGGCCACTTTCTCTATATGGAATTCTCATTACCCCCCTCTATATCTGCAAATTGATGCTTTTGAGCTGTGGTGTTGGAGAAGACTCTTGAGAGTCCCTTGGACTGCAAGGAGATCAAACCAGTCAATCCTAAAGGAAATCAATCCTGAATATTCATTAGAAGGGCTGATGTTGAAGTTGAAACTCCAATACTTTGGCCACCTGATGTGAAGAGCCAACTCATTAGAAAAGACCCTGATGCTGGCTGGGAAAGACTGAGGGCAGGAGAAGTGGAAAACAGAGGACAAGATGGTTGGATGGCATCACTGATTCAATGGACATGAGTTTGAGCAAACTGCAGGAGATGGTGAAGGACAAGGAAGCCTGACATGGGGTCACAAAGAGTTGGATATAACTGAATGACTAAACAGAAGTATCTGCAAAATCCCATCTATCCTTCAAGGTCTAGTTCAAATGACATTTTCCCATAATAATTCTCCTTATTCCCCTAATGGAAGCACATTTTCCACCTCTGAATTTTTATTTCACCATTTGCATATCTTTCTTTTTACACTTTATAAGCTGCTTTATGTTTATTTGTTTGTGTACATATCTTTTCCCCACTCCCAGATTTTAAGATCGTAGACAAGAGGTATTATTCAAGTTTGAACTAAGTCAAAATGATAAAAATACATTGCACTTATCCACATTAAATATTTGCTGAATATATGGAATTCTTATTTTTTGTTATCTGAGTTTTATTATTTGTATTGGCTTCCCTGGTGGCTCAGTAGTAAAGAATCTGCCTGCCAGTGCAGGTAACATAGATTTGATCCCTGGGTCAGGAAGATCCCCTGGAGAAGGAAACCCCCTCCAGTATTGTTACCTGGGAAATCCCATAGACAGAGGAGCTTGGCAGGCTACAGTAGGACATGACTTAGTGACTAAACAACAAGCACAATTATTTGTAAAATCAACATCTGGTGCACCAAAGTAAAAAAAGAAGACAACTCCAAGGTGCCTGACAATATTATATTATATTCACAGATGGGAAAGAAATTCAGAGGGAAGGAGAGATGTATGTAGGTTACAACTCATTATGACAGACTTCTTAGGAAGCTCATTGAAGAAATGGCTTGAGATCACATATAAGTGATAACACACAGTATTTGCCTTTCTCTGTATGACTTATTTCATTACATATAATACATTTCAGTTCATCCATGTTGTTACAAGTGGCTGAATGTAATTATTTCATTGACTGAGTAATATTGTGTATATATCTACATTTGTATATATCTAGGTCACATCTTCTTTATCCATTCTTATACTGATGCATACTTAAATTGTTTCTGTATCTTGGGTACTGAAATAATTGTGCAATGAACATCAGGATGCATGTATCTTTTCTATTAAAGAGAGATTATCAAGGAACATAAAGGCTGATGGATATGTTCACTACCTTGATTGTGATGATGTTCATTGTTGAACACATATGTCAAACTTTATCAAATTGCACACTTTAAGTATGTGCTGTTTGTTATATATTAATTACACCACAATAAAATTATTTAAAAGAACTAAAAGATCAAATTAAATATATTTTATGCTAATATCAGTGTTCTTTTGAAGATATTATAATAATTTGACATCCAGTGCATAACTGTCAGGACCTGAAGTAATCACAGATAATGTTGAAACAAATTAGTCAGGTGACCAACATTCCCTGTCTATTTAGAAAACATTAGGCATGCATTAGAGCATGCCACCCATATCAAGGTTTTCTGTTGGTGGTCATATATCACAGTGGTCAAGATATGATTTCTCTTGGAACTGGAACTATTAATAAAACCTTAATTGTATCTGATGATTTAGATTTAGTTAGAGACTAAGATTGCAGAAGACATCTGCCTAGTACTTATACATTAAATGAAAAATAATCTAAAACTTCGCTTTCTTGTCTCCCTGTTTTGATTCTCAGAATATGCAAAATTTATTGCTCTTAACAAGGAAGTTCCCAAGAGGTGTCCAATGAAAATTATTTTCATGATTCTTGTTCTGTCCAAAACGGAGAATAGGAAAATTTCACTCAAGGGATTCCTTCCAGTGGTAAATATGTGTCAGGCTGAGGGGAAGTTCTTGCAGAGATACTGACTCTACCCAATAATGGAGATTATCTCAAGCATATATTAGAAGAGAAGAGTAAAAAGTAATCTGGTCTTACAGAAAATTGTGTATGGTAAGTTATCTCATATTCTCTGGGACTCTCTTCTTTAAAAGAATTTTAAAAATATATCTGTTTCTGTCTCATACATGCCTGTTATGCTTGGAACTGAGTATGGCTCATTTAACTTCTGAACTTTAAAGAGATCATTCATGGGTTTTCTCCTCGTATTCTATTCCTACTGGAATATCTGTGGTTACTTTAACAAATGTATGTATCATCATGATGCTGTGTCTCAGAGATGCTCTCAAGTCTGCTTGGGGAGATCACAGGGCTTTGACAGCTACTTGATTATGAACAACTTTCAGCTATCCTGGCTAAATGGCTCTTATCATTTAAGAAAATAAGTGTTTTATATCAGAGAGAGTATTGCATACTAAGACAAATTTTAGCATAGAGACAGAAGTGAAAAAAGTTATGTATCCTGTGAGAAGTGATATAAAATTCATTTATTATGGGATTAACAGGATTAAAATTAATAACTTGAGAAAAAAGAAAGGCAACTTTAGGTAGAAGAAGGAACTTGGAGTATCTCCCTGTGTACCTCTTCCATGTTTATATCAGGCAATCTATTAAATTCTCTGAGTCCAAGTTTCTCTTTGTAATATTATAAATGTTGAGAATCTCACAGCTTTAGGATTATCATGAAAAAAATTAATGGAAGGACATTGCATCCAGACTATGATGAAAAATATGTTGCTATATTTTAATACTCGAAAAGAGTGACTCAGTTTATCTCTTTTCCCTATTTTTTTCAATTTCACTAATCCTAACTGAAAAATTCAAAATTTTCAATTTCACCACCCCCTTTTGTGAAAATACACCTTAAGTTACAGAATTCCAAGGGTGCCTTAAAGGAATGTGTAACTACTTCTTGTCAGTCTTTTTAAAATATTAAATGCCTCCTGGATAAAAGCAGAATTGAAAGGTAAAAATGTTGTTAAGCTCGTGGAAAGCAAGAAGCAAGTCTGATAATTCACTTGCATCTACATCCCATAGGGTTGCTAAGCATCTACTTATTATTTTAGAGAAAATATAAGCAGTAGGTATTTTAGGATCAAACTGGGGTCTCCTGCATTGCAGGCAGATTCTTTACCAGCTGAGCTACCAGGGAAGCCCACAAAGAAAGGTTATCCCATGTATTTTGGTTACAGAAGGTGGTTGGCCATTCACTAAGATTTTTGCCAGTAAGTTTTGGAAACTGTAGAGCTTTAGGTTGCATTTTAATGAATTAAGAAGGGAAATAACTAATATTTATTAAACATGCACTATCAAAATTTTAATTGCTTTCAGTATATTTTCTGACTTGACTACAAGTCTATTAGATTGAGTGTTCTCTTTTTCACAGATGAGGAAATGGAAACAGAAATAAATTTAGCTCAAAGGCATAAGATCAATAAGTAACAGGGTTCAGACTAGATCTGACATTTTTAAAAAGTCCACGGTTATTCTATGAATTATCCCAAATATTGGACTGATATTGATCAAATAATATCTCTAATAACATTGTGAAATATTAGAAATTTCAAAACTGATGAAAAAATATGATTTCTTATTGATAAACTGTTCCCTTGCAATGTACATGTTCATCTTTTAGCAAATTTCTCTCTCACACACAGTTGAAATTCTACTTTTGCTACTCTCTGTCTTCCATGTCTCTTATTCCAATTGGTACAAAACTAATTATTGAAAACTAGTTTTGGAAAGATTTACCTTGACAAAAGTTAAGTTCAAGGTAAAGGTCAAATCATTCAAATTTCTAAGGAGACATAGGCCTTTTGGATATAATACCAGAATGTTTTTCTTTAGAAACTAAATAAATATTATGGAGGTTATGTTTATTTGTTAGTTGTGAAATTATTATCACATGTTCCTATTCTCACAGCAAATATGTGACTTACCTAATTCCTTTAAGAAATTCTTCTTTCTTTCCATCCTTTATCTATGCTTCTTAGTTCTCAGTATAAGGGAAGGGAAAACCAGTGCTCATGATGAGGTAATGGTTTTCATTTTTGCTCACCTGCTCTCCTTGGTACCACCCTTGAGATTTCAAAGGATAAAAGAAGATGCAACATATGTACAAATAAACTTATATATAAAAGAGAAATAGACCCACAGACATAGAAAATAAATTTTTGGTTATAAAAGGGGAAAGGGGTGGGATGGGATAAACTAGGAGTTTGGGATTAGCATATATGCTTTATTATATATAAATAGATAGCTAATAATGACCTACTGTATAGCACAGGGACCTATACTAAATATTTGAAATTACCTATAAAGGAAAGACTGAAAAATATGTGTGTGTGTGTGTGTGTGTGTGTGTGTGCATGTGTGTGTACAACTGAAACACTTGCCTGTACACCTAAAACTAACACAACGTTAGTTATTGTATTAGTTATTAGTTATATTTCAATAAAAAAATAAAATTAAAAAAAAAAGAGATGCAACAGTCTAAAAGTAAATAAGGTCTAGGTAAATAAATAAAATGGAAAGAGAGAGATATAACTACCTTTCCACCAGCCAGCTTGAGAGGAACTCTCAATTTACTTCAGGATGAATATAAACAATATCATTACTCCGTTTAGAGGTGATCTCTAAAGTTTTAACTTCACATCAGTCAGTACTAACAAAGACATACTTTGCTTACACATGTCTATAGCTTATTTTCACTTTAGAAAAGATACATTTAAAATTTTTATGGCAATATTTCAAATAATCCATTGGCATCATTGAAGGTAAATATTTTCTATTGATAAACTTGAGTTATAAAAAACCTCTGTTCAGTTCAGTTCAGTTCAGTTCAGTGCTCAGTCGTGTCCGACTCTTTGTGACCCCATGAATCGCAGCACGCCAGGCCTCCCTGTCCATCACCAACTCCTGGAGTTTACTCAAACTCATGTCCATTGAGTTGGTGATGCCATCCATCCATCTCATCCTCTGTCGTCCCCTTCTCCTCCTGCCCCCAATTCTTCCTAGTATCAGGGTCTTTTCCAATGAGTCAACTCTTTGCATGAGGTGGCCAAAGTATTGGAGTTTCAGCTTCAGCATCAGTCCTTCCAATGATCACCCAGGACTGATCTCCTTCAGGATGGACTGGTTGGATCTCCTTGCAGTCCAAGGGACTCCCACTCTGTTGAGAGGTCATTAAATCAGAATATGAGTCTGGGTTCCACCAAAGTGGAAACTTTGGTCAATCCCTCTCACATAACACTCCCCTGACAATTTTTTCCCTAATAGATTCAGTTTACTAAGTGAATTGCATTTAATTGTGATCCTAACTAATGGTGAATTATGTGCTTATTTTGCATTTGAATTATCATGCCATGGTATTTTTTTATATGGCCTTCTGTATAGCCTCTCTCCTAAAAAAGCTTGTTCCAACATATACTTGAAAAGTGAGGTGGAATTGTTAGTTGTTCAGTCACGTCTCACTCTGGGTGACCCCATGGACTGTAGCCTGCTAGGCCTCTCTGTCCATGGAATTCTCCAGGCAAGAATGCTGGAGTGGGTTTCCACTCCCTTCCCCAGCGGATCTTCATGACTCAGTGATGGAAACTGAGTCTCCTGCACTGCAGGCAGATTCTTTACTGAGCCACCTGGGAAGCCCATATTTTAGAGTAATAAACTAAAAACTTTTTTTTGTTTGTTTTTCTTTAGCTTTATTAACATATAATTGACATATAACATTATATAAGTTTAAAGTGTATAACATAATGATTAGAGATATATATAAATATATGCACATATATATAGTGAAATAATTACCACAATAAGTTTAGTTATTAGCCATCACCTCACATAGTTACTTTTTTTCTTGTGATGAGAATTTTTCAGATCTACTCTCTTAGCAGCTTTATTTGTTTATTTTTCATTTATTTTTATTAGTTGGAGGCTAATTACTTTACAATATTGTAGTGGTTTTTGCCATACATTGACATGAATCAGCCATGGATTTATATGTGTTCCCCATGCCTCTGGGTCTTCCCAGTGCACCAGCCCTATTTTTAAGTTCAACTGAAGCTTGAAGAAATCATTATGCTTAACACAGAGAAACTGTAATCTTGTGCCATGTCATTCGTTCTGGATTTCAGTATCTATTCACCATCATCTTCCTAAGCAGACTACTTAAATTTTAGTTATTAACTTATAACAGTTGTTGTTGGTCACCCATCCAGATTCTTTCCACTGGAGAAGCAGACTGAAGCTAGATTCTAGGTGGCCCAACAATCTTTTCTCAGCCTTTCATTTTGCTGTCCACCTTTCTCACTTCCTCATTGTGAAAGAAACCTCTCAATCATTCATAAGAATCCGATCTTGGAAAGCCAGTTTTAGGCATTTTACTTCTCTTGTGGGCACACTACACTGAGTATTTTACCAATATTTATCTTGCCAATTATACTTTTCACTTTCAGATATAGATGCTAAATTTCAATGAAATTTAAATTTCAGTGAGATAAATTTTAACCAAAGTCAAGAAAATAAGTACCCCTTCCCATCCTACTAACTGACAATCTATCTTTCTCTCTAGGTTATTTTAGAGGACATGCTGAGTAAAATGGATAAAAGAAATCTGTCTGTAGTGTCAGAATTCATGCTTCTGGGACTTTGCCGGTCATGGAATAAGCAAGTCTTACTCTTACTGATATTTTTTATGCTATATTTGATCATTGTATCTGGAAATATTGTCATCATGATCTTAATCATCACTGACTCCCATCTGCATTCTCCCATGTACTTCTTATTGGCCAACCTGTCCTTTGTTGATATGTGGCTTTCTTCAGTAACTACTCCTAAGATGATCACAGACTTTGTCAGAGAGAACAAGACTATTTCCTTTGGAGGCTGCATGTGCCAGATCCTCTTTGTGCATTTTGTTGGAGGGGGTGAGATGGTGCTATTGGTGGTAATGGCCTATGACCGCTATGTGGCCATCTGCAAGCCACTCCACTATTCAACCATAATGAACCTGCAAAAGTGCACTGGGCTTGTGGCAACTTCCTGGACCATTGGCTTTGTGCATGCCATGAGTCAAATGGTTGTGATTGTGCAATTGCCTTTCTGTGGCCCCAAGGAAATCGACAGCTTTTTCTGTGATATACCACTGGTAATCAAGCTTGCCTGCATAGATTCCTATAACTTGGGAATATTAATGAATGCTGACAGTGGGGTTCTGGCCATGACCTGCTTTATAGTGTTGTTGATATCCTACACATATATTCTTCTTACTGTTCACCGAAGCTCTAAAGCTGGTACCTCTAGGGCACTCTCTACCTGCACTGCCCACATCACAGTGGTGCTGCTGTTCTTTGGGCCCTGCATCTTCATCTATGTGTGGCCACTCAGCATCACCTGGGTGAACAAATTTCTTGCTGTGTTTTACTCTGTTATTACACCTCTCCTAAATCCAGCCATTTATACCCTGAGAAATAAAGAGATAAAAAATGCTCTGAAGAGATTCAGAAGCTACTACCTACATTCCAAGAGGCATATTAATGCCTAAAATCTCACAGGAAGCACTTCAAATTGACAACATATAGACCTTATAAAAGAGGTTGAAAATTCTAGGCATTCAATTTATATCTACATGTTATGTCTGTCTCCAAGTCCAGAAATAGGGTTAATATAATTCATGGAATTTCAACAACTTGTTAGTCAACCAGTAGAACACCATGAAATATTTATCTAAAATTCAAACACTAATAATCCCTCTTTGTGAGGGGATTATCTGATCAGTCTTCCTATGCCTTTAACTGAGCTTTAACTTTTTAAGTGAGAGTTTAAACTCTCATTTAAAGTTTAAGTCTTTAAATGAGAAGCTTAAATTCATCCAGCCAAGTCATACTTTCATCCTGATAGATAGCATCTGAATAAACCTCTCTTGAATTTTCTCCTAACTACATTTGGAAAATGTTTCTGTAATATTCACTCTTTCCCTCAAGCCTTTCACTTAACCTCTTGTCAAGAGGCAACTGAATTAATATTTAACAGAGCTTTTTACCCAAATACTAAAGAAAAGCTATATGGGAGAGAATAGAAAAAGAATGAAATAACAGCAGTACAATACATAAGGAATAACAGTGGAGGTTAGAATAACAATGGGGGTTATTCTGTATTTGGCTTCCATTAACTCCATAAAAGTAAAAAAAAAATGTAAAGCCTAATGATTTTTTTTTGGTTATCTTAGTTGCAGGGACTAATATTTATGCTTTAAATTATTATTAAACATTTTCATAAAACTCCTCAATTGCAAGCTCTCTAAGGGCAGGGGCTATGCCTTACCTGGTTATTCTTGAAATTTAGTACACTAGTTAATATAAAATCAGCACTTAACAAATCTATTTTGATGTAAATATGCAGGCCAATTTTTCCGTTCAAATACCCGTAACATTTATGGATCATGGTGTATTTAATACAGTTTTCAGTCCTTAAAAACAAATTCCTAAAAATTTCAAATTGTAAACAAAATTTACCCTCTTTCTTACAGAATTACAAATTAAGTGAATTGAAATTCAGTTGTCATAATCAACAATATAAGCCCTAAAATAAAAATATGACACATATGTGGTTTTTATTTTTCTTAATATGGGACCAAAATACAAAAAAAATAAGGCAGAATAAAAATAATGTACTTATCATCCTTGAATGCCTACTCTATGCCATTATATGTATTATTTTAAATGCATTAATCAGTCCCAAATTGCAAGTAAGAAAATTAGATTCAGAAACATGAGTTAAAGTTCCTCAAGATAACACAGCTTTATTTTTCTTCACTTAAGGATTCAAAGATTAATTTGATTTCCAAGATTATTCACTTATTAAATGATACTACACTGTACAATAGAAAACTGCTTACTGCAAAGAAAGCAAAATGACTTTTTAAGAGTCTTGCCCATTTTTCTACTTGGAATTTGTCACTTTAAAGATTTAAAAAACACATTTTATGAGTTATATGCATTCCTACTATTTTCTCCTAATTGTGTGGCTTATTTTTCCAGTCTCATTTTTTTACTGAACAGAATTTTAAATTTTAATGTGTCTAATTTTTTTAGAGTTAATTATTTTTTTGCCTATTTCAAAGTTATGAAAACATTCTACTTTGTTTTTTAGAAGATTTACTATCTTAACTTTCACATTTAAGATCTACAATCATTTTGAGCTTAACTTCTCTGTAAGAAATAGAAGTCAAATTTCATTTTCAACATTTGACCTAGATTTTTTCATTTTGGTAGAAAAACAAACAAATAAAGACATCTTTAAGTCCATCCCTGTTATGTATGTAGTCTTATCCCTATATGTAGTCTTATTTTTATCATCTTCTCCATAGGAAAGTGACCCTTCCCTCCTTTAGGATTAACACAGAATTTACAATAGCACTGCTAAATATTTAAACACTGTTTTCGTAGTGTATATATTTTTGTTATTTTAAGTGTTAGTATATACATGGATTGCTTTATGGATTCTCTATTTAATGCCATCTATTTTTTGTACCTGTTGACCAGTTCCGCATTCTCTAATTATCATAGCTATTTAATAAGTCTTGATATCTAGTAAGGTAAGTCTTCTCAATTTATTTCTCTTTCAACTTTTTTTGGCAGTCTTAGCTTAATACATTTCCAGATAAATTTATGATCCACTTTACAATTCGCACAAAAATTATTGCTGGAATTTTGATTGGGATTACTTTGAATGGGAAGTTCAGTTCAGTTCAGTTGCTCAGTCATGTCCAACTCTTTGTGACCCCATGAATTGCAGCACACCAGGCCTCCCTGACCATCACCAACTCCCGGAGTCTACACAAACCCATGTCCGTCGAGTCGGTGATGCCATCCATCCATCTCATCCTCTGTCATCCCCTTCTCCTCCTGCCCCCAATCCTTCCCAGCATTAGAGTCTTTTCCAACGAGTCAACTCTTCGCCTGAGGTGGCCAAAGTACTGGAGTTTCAGCTTCAACATCAGTCCTTCCAGTGAACACCCAGGGCTGATCTCCTTTAGGATGGACTCTCAAGAGTCTTATCCAACACCACAGTTCAAAAACATCAATTCTACACTCAGCGACTTCACTTTCTTTTTCTTTCTATTGTTTACTATAGTTATCATGTTTTACATTACATCCCTAGTACTTGTTGTTGTTCAGTCACTCAGTCATGTCCAACTCTTTGCGACCACATGGACTGCAGCATGCCAGGCTTCCCTATCCATCACCCACTTCTGGAGCTTGCTAAAATGCATGTCCATCGAGTCAGTGATACCATCCAACCATCTCATCCTGTCGTATCCTTTTCCCCCTGCCTTCTGCCTTTCCTAGCATCAGAGTTTTTTCCAATGAATTGGCTCTTTGCATCAAGTGGCCAAAGTATTGGAACTTCAGTTTCAATATCAGTCCTTCCAAGGAATATTCAGTGTTGATTTCCTTTAGGATTGACTGGTTTGATCTCCTTGCAGTCCAAGGGACTCTCAAGAGTCTTCTCCAACACTACAATTCAAAAGCATTAGTTCTTTGGTGCTCAACCTTCTTTATGGTCCAACTCTTACATACATACAAGACTACTGGAAAAAACATAGCTTTGACTATCCAGACCTTTGCTGGCAAATCAATGTCTCTGTTTTTTTTTTTTTTTTTTTTTAAACACTCTGTCTACATTTATCATAGCTTTTCTTCCAAGAAGCAAGCGTCTTTTAATTTCATGGCTGCAGTCACTATCTGCAGTGATTTTGAAGTCCAAGAAAATTGTCACTGTTTCCAATCTTTCCCAGCATCAGGGTCTTTTCCAATGAGTTAATTCTTTGCATCAGGTGGCCAAAAGATTGGAGTTTCAGCTTCAGCATCAGTCCTTCCAATGAATATTCAGGACTGATTTCCTTTAGGATGGACTGATTGGATCTCCTTGCAGTCCAAGGGACTCTCAAGAGTCTTCTCCAGCACCACAGTTCAAAAGCACCATTCTTAGGTGCTCAGCTTTCTTTATGGTCCAACTCTCACATCTATACATGACTACTGGAAAAACCATAGCTTTGACTAGATGGAATTTTGTTGGCAAAGTAATGTCCCTGCTTTTTAATGTGCTGTCTAGGTTTGTCATAGCTTTTCTTCCAACAAGCAAGCATCTTTTGATTTCATGGCTCAGTCACCATCTGCAGTGATTTTGGAGCCCCCCAAAATAAAGTCTCTCATTGTTTCCTTTGTTTCCCCATCTATTTGACATGAGGTGATGGAACTCGATGCCATGATCTTCGTTTTTTGAATGCTGAGTTTTAAGCCAACTTTTTTCACACTCCTCTTTCACCCTCATCAAGAGACTCACCCTAGTACTTATTTATCTTTAACTGGAACTTTGTCCTTTTGACCACCTACCTCCAAATCCCCCTCCTGCTAACACTCTATTTATGGTAACCACAAGTCTGATCCCTTTTTCTATGAATTCTGTGCTTTTTGTTTTATTAAGATTCCACATATAGATAGACTAGTAAATCTGGTCTTTTGTGTTCTTATGGAACTGGGTACAGTTTCACTAGCAGATAAGATTGTTCATTTCACAGTAATATTTATTTGTCTTTGTTCAGTTGCTAAGTCCTGTCTGACTCTTGGTGACCCCATGGAGTGTAGCATGCCAGTCTCCTGTCTTCCACTATCTCCCAGAATTTGCTCAAATTCATGTCCATTGAGTCGGTGATGCTATCCAACCATCTCATCTTCTGCTGCCCCCTTTTCCTTTTGCCTCCAATCTTTCTCCTGCATCAGGGTCTTTTCCAGTGAGTTGGCTCTTTGCATCAGGTGGTCAAAGTATGGAACTTCAGCTTCAGCATCAGCTCTTCCAAGGTATATTCAGGGTTGATTTCCTTTAGGATTGACTAGTTTGATCTCCTTGCTGTCCAAGAGACTCTCAAGAGTCTTCTTCAGCACCACAATTCAATAGCATCAGTTCTTTGGTGCTCAGCCTTCTTTATGGTCCAACTCTCACATCCATACATGACTACTGGAAAAACTATAGCTTTGACTATATTGACCTTTGTTGGCAAAATGATGTCTCTGCTTTTTAATACGCTGTCTAGTTTTGTGATAGCTTTCCTTCCAAGAAGCAAGTGTCTTTTAATTTGATGGCTGCAATCACTGTCTGCAGTGATTTTGGAGCCCAAGAAAATAAAATCTATCACTTCTTCCACATTTCCCCTTCTATTTGCCATGAAGTGATGGGACTGGATGCCATGATCTTAGGTTTTGAATGTTGAGTTTCAAGCCAGCTTTTTCACTCTCCTCTTTCACTCTCATGAAGAACCTTTTAGTTTCTCTAGACTTCCTGCCATTATACTGTTATCATCTGCAAATCTGAGGTTGTTGATACTTTTCCTGGCAATCTTGAATCCAGCTTGTGATTCACCCAGTCTGATACTTACTGTGATATACTCTGCTGATCCCCTGGAGAAGGAAATGGCAACCCACTCCAGTATTCCTGCCTGGGAAATCTCATGGACAGACTGGTGAGCTACAGTCCATGGGGTCACAAAGAGTTAGACACGACTGAATGACTTAGTTCACACTCTGCATATAAGTTAAATAAGCAAGATGGCATTATTTATTTAATAAGATGTAATCTGATGATTCCAGATCACTTGGAAATTTTCCTTTTTACATCCCTAAGAGCTGTATAACTTACATAACATTTACTAAAGATCCATGCCTCTAGATGGATATTGGATTCTTATTATAGTAGGTGATCCTTTGTCAGTAACATTTTGATAAGGGAATTTAAGAGATTAAAGTTCATTTTTGTTTTGTTTTTTTTCCTAGAAAATACCTTTAGTTGATTTACTTGGAGTCTAGTTGATTTACTTGAAGTCTAGTTGATAAGGAATTTAACGTGGTTCCCCTGTCTTCTTTCCTTAACTCAGGAATTTCTTCACGGTGAAGGGAGTGAATGGATAACACACCAGCTACTTTAATTCCTTCCTCTCATACATTTATAAGCACATATTTGCTACAATTTGGCCACCATCAAAATTGCCCCTATTATGACATTTTAACTGGACCAACAAATATATTCCATATTAAAAAAAAATTGTAAGTACAGTAATGTGAAAAAATGGCCAATTAAGACAATTAAATAAAATTATGTTCACACAGTGATATTTGACAATATGGAAATTGTTCAACCTATAGAAACAAAGAAAAGATTGTGAACAAAAGTTTTGACAATACCAATAGTTAAACATACTAAGACTTTTTCTATACACTTGCTTTCTTTATAATGTATTTAAGGAAAAGAACTTTATTATTATATATTGTTTACTACAATCATTATAGTATTTTCATTAATTACATTTTCCCACTTACTCCATATTCCACAATTTGCCTATTCTATTGTTTCCTTTTATCACAATTTATTTCTCATTTGTTTTTTCCCTATTCTAAATCAATGTTTTAAATATCTCTGTGAAGTCCCATTTAATCATAAATTATGTTAACAATTTATTTTTAAAGGTTAGATCAAGAAATGATAGATTCAAGGACATAATCAAATGGATTCCTCTTGAAAATATGTGATATGAGACAGTCTATTCAGTAATATCAAGATTGTGTGCTGTACTGGGCTAAGTCACTTCAGTCATGCCCAGCTCTTTGAAACTCTATGGACTGTAGATCACCAGGCTCTTCTGTCCATGGACTTCTCCAGGCAAGAACACTGGAGTGGGTTGCCATGCCCTCCTTCAGGGATCTTCCTGACCCAGGGGTGGAACTCATGTCTCTCTAATTTGCTGCATTATCAGGTGGGTTCTTCACCACTAATGCCACCTGGGAAGTCCAGAGAAATAACATGTGACCCAGCAATTCCTCTCCCAAGGATATACCCTAAAAAAGTGAAAATATGTATTCACAAAATAAACTTGTCTATGTATAACTCATACAGACCAATAATGCAAGCAAATGCCAACAACAGTTAACTAGATAAACAAAATATGGTATTATCCATACTGTGGAATTTTATTCGGCCACAAAAAGTAATAAACTACTTTTCCAGTAGTCAAGTTTGGATGTGAGGGTTGGACTATAAAGAAAGCTGTGGGCTGAAGAATTGATGCTTTTGAACTGTGGTGCTGAAGACTCTTGAGAGTCCGTTGGACTGCAAGGAGATCCAACCAGTCCATCCTAAAGGAAATCAGTCCTGAATAATCATTGGAAGGACTGATGCTGAAACTGAAACTCCAATCCTTTGGCTGTCTGATTCAAAGAACTGACTCATTTGAAAAGACCGTGATGCTAGGAAAGTTTGAAGGTGAGAGGAGAAGGGGACGACAGAGGATGAGGTGGTTGGATGGCAATACTGACTCAATGGGCATGAGTTTGAGCAAGCTCCGGGAGTTGGTGATGGAGAGGAGGCCTTGCGTGCTGCAGTCCAGGGGGTTGCAAAGAGTAGGACATGATTGAGTGATTGAACTGAACTAAACTGAACGCATGCTACATCATAAATGAACCTTGTAAACATTATGTAAAGTGAAAGAAGCCAGTCACAAAAGGTCACATATTGTTTGATTCCATTTATGTGAAATTTCCAGAATACGAAAATCCATAGAAACAGAAGGTAGATTAATTGTTTCCAGGGACTGGAGAGAGGGGAAATTAGGGAGTGATAGCTAATGGGTCCAGGTTCTCTTTATGGTATGAGGAAAATTCTGGTTGAGAGCATGAGGTACTAGTGTTCTTGAGATAGTTGGCAGAGGCAAATCTAACAATTTTGTAATTTGAAATATACCTAAGAGTCACTAGTCATTATCTTCTCACCTTAACCTACAGAAGACACAAATGATGTATTAAGAAAAGGCTTGGCTTTTTTTTTTTTAAAGAGAGCTCTTCCAAAAATAATTCTTAAAAGTAAATATACAGTGGAAAAAAGTATTAATACTACCTGGATCCAAATAGTAAAATTATTTTAACTAAATTTTGGTGAGAAAATGTAAAAAAATAAAATTATGATAAATCAATGTTTCATAAGAAGGTGAATGCATTTTGCTATATTTTTAATATTGAGATAATAAAATTTAAATGTTGTTTTATAAGTTTAGCATACAAAACTTTTGACTCACCAGCTAAACACTGGTAATAGATTTAAAATATTGGACAGATCACATGTACCAGTATGTATGTATGTTATATTAGCAGCAAATATTAACTAATATTCAAATGCCAGAAAGATGACTGATCATCTGGCTTTTGATTATTTTTATTTGAATTTGAAAAGTTTTACTATCAATATAAAATTTTCTCTAACAATAAAAATGGATACAGTTAATTTAATGAACATCTAATTACACTTTAGTATGTTCCTCCTCCTCCAAAACACATTTTCCTAATTTAATTAGTACAATTGAATACCAATCTTTTAATTATTTATTTCCCATACATTATTTCAGTTATGAACAGAGTTCTTCAGAGATTTCTTTCATGCTTTTGACTAAATCTTACTGTCTTAAGTAATTTTCTCAGTGCCTCCTTCATCTCCTTATTTCGGAGACTATAGATCAAAGGGTTGAATAACGGAGTTAACACAACATAGGACAAAGTCACGTATTTTTGAATCTCTGCTGAATTGCCTGCCGTTGGGCTCACATATACAATCATGATGGAGCCATAGAACAGGGACACCACAGCCAGATGGGATCCACAGGTAGAGAAAGCCTTATGCCGGCCTTCTGCTGAGGGGACCCTAAGCACAGCCCTGATCACCAGGGTGTAGGAGCTGGTAATGAAGAGTAAGGTGGAGAAAATGAGGCCTGAGTTAAAAGTGGCACAGATGATTTCAGTGGCAGGGGCTGGCACACAGGACAGCTTTATAAGGGGTCCTGAGTCACATAGGAAATGATCAATCTTATTGAGACAATGAAATGGGAGCTGAGAGATTAGGTGAATAGGCAAGAGGAAGTACAAGAAGCCACACAGCCAGCAGCAGGCTCCCATTCTGATGCAGCGTTGCACCGTCATGACAGTGGGGTAGTGAAGGGGCCTGCAGATGGCAAGGTACCTGTCAAAGGCCATGGCAGACAAGAAGAGGGTCTCGGTACCACCTGTGGAGAAGAAGAGGTAGAACTGGAGGAAGCAGCCAGAGAAGGAGATGGTCTTGGTCTCAGAGAGAAAGTTGGCTAGCATACTGGGGACTGTAGAAGTGACATACCACATCTCCAGGAAGGAAAAATTGGCCAGCAGGACGTACATGGGGGTGTGGAGATGGTGGTCCCACCACACTGCACAGATAATGCACAAATTTCCAGTTAGTGTCAACACATAGATCACAGAGAAGAGTGAGAAGAGGAAGATCTGAACCTCCCAGGTGCAAGGGAATCCAAGAAGAATGAATTCACTCACAGGGTCAGAGTGATTATTTCCTTCTGGGTTTTTCATTTTTTTTCCTCCTAAAACTGCAATAGGAAGACATTATTATCTTTCAGATGACTCTACAGAAGTTTTCTCATTAAGATATTTCTGAACTGCTTTACATTAATTCAATGAGCAGCATGATTTTAGATTACTTAAAGATTTTTAGCATTCTTCAACCCAGTGTGACACTGGGAGGAAACAAGGAACTTGGAGTGTGGGGGCTTATTATGGCCTCATCTTCATGATCTTCATGCCTGTCATGGTCCATTTACTGTCTTCCTTTGTCTGTGTCCTCAGCAATACATAAACCAAGGTAGGTACTCCTTGCCATTCAGAGGCTTTTTTTTTTTTTTTTTTCCCCCAGAGAATGGAAAGCAAATTTTAATAAGAATATTTTTTTTTTTTACTTTCGATTTTGGAGGATATACAAAATCAAACAGAAGAGTATAATGAATCCTTACACATTTATCATATAGCTTTAACAATTATTCATGGGCGGGCAAACTTGCTGTAACTCTACCTACTTGCATGCCTCCCATATTATTTCAAAGCAGATACAAATGTATGATTTCATTACAAAATATTTCAGCATGCAACCCTGGAAAATTTTAAAAACTATAATAAAAATATCTCTATATAATCCAAAAATTAATAATCCTTAATTTTATAAAGAGTTAAAATTTCCAGTTGCTTTATGTCAGACTTGTTTTGTTTTGTCTTACAATTTATTTGTTTGTTTATTTGTTTTTTGGTCATGCCCACTCAGCTTGTGGGATCTAAGTTCCCCAACCAAGGATTGAACCCAGGCCCTCGGCAGTGAAAGCATCAAGTCCTAACCACTGGAAGGAAAGGAATTCTTCTGTTTGTTTGAAGTAGGAGCCAAATAAAGTTCACATTTTGTCACTGGTTCCTATGTCTGATGCACCTTTCAATCAATAGTTTCCTTATTCATTCCTTTTAAAAATTTCTATTATTTTTAGAATTATTTTAATTTGAGTATAGTTGCTTTACAATATTGTGTTAGTTTTGTGGTTCAGAAATGTCCACCGAAGCCAAACCTACAAAAGGACACATATACATTTAAACAATTGTACAATTCATTCTCTGTGTAAATAGAAGAAAATGTCATGAGAATATATAGCCATAAGGCAAGAGTTTGCTTATTACTTTAAGCTTTAGTAATAACACATACATAGTTTTAGATGGGGTTTCTGTTATGTACTATTGGAAGCATTGGAACAGAGATAAAGAACACAATATTTATTAGTGATTGCTTATAGCAAGGCCAATTTTGAAGTTCATGTACCCTCTTATTTTTAAGATGTCTATAAAAAGATTCCACAATTTTCATTGTTAATTTCTCTCAGTGTTTGTACAATTCTCCAACGTACTCTTCATTTTTAACTTGGTCCTCTTTGTAGGCAGAGGACCTGCAAAGACGTTCTCTGGTGGCTCAAATGGTGAAGAATCTGCCTGCAATGCAGGAGACCTGGGTTTGATCTCTGGACTGGGTAGATCTCCTGGAGAAGGAAATGACAATCCCCTCCAGTATTCTTGCCTGGAAAATCCCATGGACAGAAGAACCTGGTGGGCTATAGTCCATGGGGTCGCAAAGAGTTGGACATGACTGAGCGAATTTCATGTCACTTCACTTCTTTGTAGGCAAGAATTTCTTGCTTAAGAGGAGTAAGCTTCATGCACAGTCACCTTGAACAACATTTTAAATGAAACTGGTATGCATGAATGAGGTTCAGGCTATAAACTAACATTATTCTCTTTTAATTGAAAATTTATCCCAAGTTGAGGACACAGGCTCAGTCCTCAATTGAAATTTATCACACGATGGGAAAGTACTTCATGGTGGTACTTTCTCTCTCTATATATATTTTGCCACATAGAGCAGAAATAGCTACTGTGATACATATATCATTAAAGCACTCTGAGTTTTGAATTACATTAACTGAAGTTCCGTTCATGGACTGTTCATTCTCATTTTTCTCTCTCTGTCTTCTTTATTCGAGACTTCTATGTTAGAGTTCCTTCAGGTTCCCTTGACCTATACATTTTTTTTTAGGACTTAGTTCTTGATATTTTCCTTTTCCAATTATGCTCTCTCTGTTAGTGATCTGTCAGCTAGCCACATGATATAGAAACCACCCATGTGAGATGAAGTCACATTTTCTCTCCCTAACTGTGGAGTCTCTTCTACAACCTAGATTTATCTACCCAATTTTGTATTCGATGTCTCCATTTGCTACTGAATGTAACAAAAATGCAAGAAATTGAAAGTCATTCAGTCATGTCCGACCCTTTGCAACCCTATGGACTGTACAGTCCATGAATTTCTCCATGCCAGACTACTGGAGTGGGTATCCTTTCCCTTCTCCAGGGGATCTTTCCAACCCAGGGATCAAAACCAGGTCTCCCACATTGTAGGCGGATTCTTTACCAGTTGAGCCACAAGGGAAGCCCAAAAGGCAAGAAGCCCATGACAAGTCTCTTGGTTCTTCTCACCCTGAACTGGTGGGTCCTTGCTTCTTTGCCATATCACCCAGTAGCACCTCCATTTACTCAGTTGCTCAGGCCACAAACTTTGGACACATCCTCACCACACCTCTCAATAGTCCACATCCAAATCATCAACAAAATCTCTACGCCTCCTGTTCAAAACATAGGTAAAAAAAATCTGATCATGTCAACTACTTGCTGTCAATATTTTTTTATTTTTTAAAAATTATTTATTTAGTTTTAGCTGTGCTAGGTCTTCATTGCTGGGCAAGCTTTTCTCTAGTTACATTGAGCAAAGGCTACGCTCTAAGTTGCAGTGCATGGGCTTCTCATTGCCGTGGCTTCTCTTCTTGCTGGCTCAAGGGCGTGTGGGCTTCAGTCGTTGTGGCGCCCGGGTCCTAGAGCACAGGCTCAGCAGTCGTGGTGCAAGGGCTCAGTTGCTCTACGGCAGGTGGGATCTTTCTGGATCAGGGATGGAACCTGTGTCTCCTGCATTGGCAGGCAAATTCTTTACCACTGAGTCATCAGGGAAGCCAACTCTCAATCTTTCGAACACAATTACAACAAAACAAGGCAACATACTTGTACGGGAGAAAGCCTCAATCCATGAAAACAGATCTATGAAGGGAGCCTACTCAAGGCAACCTCCTCCAAGCTATCTCTCTCTTTGAATCACTGTGTCTTTCTTTATGTCCCCTCTATCCACTCATCTTCATGCTCTGTGCGTTCTTATTGTTGCTAAGTTATAATCATGCTTTAAGGGTGTTTGTTTGTATATGTTTGTGTGTGTGCGTGTGAACACACCCTCTGGTTTTGCTGTCTATGCTTTCACTATTTTTCTGTATCTAATTATAAACATTTTAATTGAGTGGCTTTTTAAATGGGTAAGTGAACTGTTTTATATTTCTCCCTCTTAAAGAAAATGTGTTTATAGTTTATAACTGATTTTTTTTCCCATGTGGTTAGCCAAAGTACTTTAATAGAAAAATGTACTTTTCTTACTGTCTGATATTTTCTTCTGTCCCATATTCAGGGTCAAGAAATCTGGTATATGTGACCTGAATAAGTAATAAGATATAGAATAAAGTGGTCATTCTACAATTAATTCCTGGCCTATGTGGTTTTGTGGTTCAGTTAACATCTCAACTTAAGTGAGATATTATTTTTCTTATATATACTTACTTATATGTTTATAAATAACACACATATAACCTAACATTTAATTAAATCAGTTTTGATACTAGATGCTCTCTTATACAGTTGAGAATCTAACCAATCATATGCAAGCTATTCTAGTTTACATTTTTATATGCAGAAACTACAATACGGAATTGGAGAAAAGTGAAAAAGACATTATGGAAAATTTTGAGTTGTATCTTACCTGAAGTTTCCGTGTGAGAATTACAGTATCTGGTAGAGGTAGACTCCAAATTTATATTTTTCTCTCCTGGAGTATGCAGTCAGCCTCAGTCTCCTTGTTCTTTCATTTCAGCAGAAGGAAATGCACAACGAATTCGAACTGGCATCTGCATATCTTAGATGGCTTCTTAGTGGAGTGGGGTGGGGGAAGTGAGTATTGGAAGGTAATGTTATCAAGTATAGTAATTATTTGAAGCCCACAGAATGACCATATTGTTTAAACAATTTGAAAAGCTGATCCCATGTGGTTATAAATGGCAATGTGGTCTTTCCTGATTTAAGAAGAACCAATCACACCGTTGTCTCTAAAGAAGAGTATGCATTAGTAGCAAGCACATTCTGAGACATGGTTATTTTGTTCTCAGCACTCTACTCTGGGAGGAGATGGTCCAATGTACTCCATGGGTGCAGTCAGACCTTACTACTGAGCTCCTGTTCATAGCATGCTTTTTAATAAATATATGAAGACTGTGTCTGACTCTCCTAGATTACCAAACTTCTCCCAGTGGCTTCATCTAGGATAACAATGAGAAAATTTTGGCCAGATCTCAGAAAATGTTGGTTCAGCCTTTAGGGGAAAAGGGAAAGATGATGAGGCAAGCCTGAGGTCCAAGTTGAAGAATAACTTGGCTTTAAGCCTTGAATCAGAGCATTAAATACAACCAGCAGCATCTGTATATATTTTTATAGTAGTATAGCTATGTTTCTCCACAATAGAGGTGATATTGGCATTAGGAATGAGAATGTAAAGGCAAGAGTTCTACGAAGTCAAGGATATAAAGACAGAAGTTAATTATTGCAAAAAATTTACAAAACACTTCAAAATCTTGCTCCATCTGTTCCCTTCTTTCCACAATTCTACACCTGAACCAACCCCAAGTATGCTATGGTAATGTTTAGATTTTGGGATCAGTAACAAGTGTTCCAGGCTTCCCAGGTGGCACTAGTGGTAAAGAACACACCTGCCAATGCAGGAGACACAGGAGACGTGGGTTTGACCCCTGGGTGGGGAAGATCCCCTGGAGGAGGGCATGGCAACTCACTCCAGTATTCTTGCCTGGAGAATCGCATGGACAGAGGAACCTGGTGGACTATAGTCCATAGGATCACAAAGAGTTGGACTGTAGTGACTTAGCATGCACACAACAAGTGTCCCATTTGTTCAGTTCAGTTCAGTCACTCAGCCATATCCGACTGTTTGTGACCCCATGAACTACAGCATGCCAGGCCTCCTTGTCCATCACCAACTCCCAGAGTCCACCCAAACCCATGTCCATTGAGTTGGTGATACCATCCAGCCATCTCATCCTCTGTCGTCCCTTTCTCCTCCTGCCCTCAATCTTTCCCAGCATCAGGGTCTTTTCAGATGAGTCAGTTCTTCGCATCAGGTGGCCAAAAGATTGGAGTTTCAGCTTCAGCATCAGTCCTTCCAATGAATATTCAGGGTTTATTTCCTTTAGGATAGACTGGTTGGATCTCCTTGCAGTTCAAGGGACTCTCAAGAGTCTTCTTCAACACCACAGTTCAAAAGCATCAATTCTTCTACGCTCAGCTTTCTGTATAGTCCAATTCTCACATCCATACATGACCACTGGAAAAACCATAGTCTTGACTAGACAGACCTTTGTTGACAAAGTAATGTCTCTGCTTTTTAATATGCTCTCTAGGTTGGTCATAACTTTCCTTCCAAGGAGTAAGCGTCTTTTAATTTCATGGCTGCAGTCACCATCTGCAGTGATTTTGGAGCCCAGAGAAATAAAGTCAGCCACTGTTTCCACTGTTTCCTCATCTATTTTCCATGAAGTGATACTTGACTGTAAATATTACTCCACTTGTTTTGTGATCTGATATGCATGAACCCATGTTACTATCCTTATTCTACTGATGAGGCAACTGGGTGTTAAAGACTCTTAGTGAGCTAAAAGTGACAGAGTTTTAACTATGGTCCAGGTTTTCTACCTCTAAGTTCAGTGGTCTTTCCACAGCAGAAGTCCTCAGGCAAGACTAAGAGAATATTTCAAGTGAATTCTCCTTTTGAGTTTATTTTGAGTCTATAAAGAGAACCACAAAAGTTATTTCAGGTAAAATACAAAGAAAGTATAGAAAGTAATAAGGTGAATGGAGAAGTCTAAAGGGCAGTTGAAGGAAAATGAAACTTTGATATTTTTGTGCTCAGAATATAATGTGGAGGTAGAAGCTCCAGTTGACTCTTTTTCATTGCTTACTTATCCTCCTCCATAGGAAGAACTCCATTTCCTCATTAAGAAATGGGCCTTAATCATGTGTCCCTCATCTAGGCCCCAGAGAAGATAGAAAAAGGCAGGAGAACAGATGGTTGCTCTGGGAGAACAGATGTCAGTTAACTGCAATGAAGGGTGCCACTCTCCTGAGAGGGGTTGAGACTTTTCAGTAACTCATGACTGGGCAAGGAGGATTTAATATGAAAAGACATAGACTTTTCTGTCTTTCCCTTGAGTTCCCCATGAGGATAACATGCTTGGATGATCACAAAAATGCTGGCTCTGGAAGCTTTGAAGCTACCTTTCCTCAAGCACACTGTTGTATATGTCTCAGACTTCAATAGAAAGTTTAGAGGAGGCATGAGGAAAGGCCTGGGGAACACTCATCTAGGTAACTTGACCTTGTAAAACCACCAACTTCATTGTGAACATTCCTCAACACATTTTATGCTGAGTCATTCTATTTCCATGGCTATTCCCTAGAGTATTACCCCACAGGTATGTCACCTGGAGTTCAACTGGAGGTGGGAAATGCCAGGGCAAAGAGAAGGGTACTCCATTAACCTATAACTTTTCCCAAATCGACACGAGTTTTTCTCTTTTTCTTCTTAACAAATTTTTCTATTTCGTGATGTTCTCTTTTCCAGTCTGATTTGGGGATTTCCGTTCTCACTACTTTTGCACCATGTCCAAAGAACAAGATGCTTCTCTATTTTCCTAGAGAGTTTTCTTTCTTGCTTCTATTAATAGCAACACGCCATTTTCTCCATTTTTATCCCTGTACTCTGAGTCCTCCCAATGTCTTAATATTAAGCCCCTTTGTGTGAGGAAGATTGAAGATGGGCCCATAATTTTGCTGGGGAGAACTTTATCTTCAAAGTGAGGCTTGCAGTGCAGAGGAGAAGGAAGAAGAAAAGAATGGTAAATTTCTATACGAATGGCATTCCTTTTCCAGAGGATATGGGCTATTGAGATACTTCTAGGAGGAGGTCATGAAATCAGAACTAGGGCTGAGTTTTGGTAACTTAGTATCCAAAGAGAGATGGCCCCTCCTCCCCTTCTTCCTTTCATTTACATCATGCTTGACTTGATTGAGGGGCTTCCCTGATAGCTCAGTTGGTAAAGAATCTGTCTGCAATGCAGGAGACCCCAGTTCAATTTCTGGGTCAGGAAGATCCACTGGAGAAAGGGACAGGCTACCCACTCCAGTATTCTCAGACTTCCCTTGTGGCTTAGCTGGAACAGAATCCGCCTGCAATATGGGAGACCTGGGTTCGATCCCTGGATTGGAAAGATCCCCTGGAGAAGGGAAAGGCTACCCACTCCAGTATTCTGGCCTAGAGAATTCCATGGACTATACAGTCCATGGGATTGCAAAGAATTGGACATGACTGAGTGACTTTCACTGACTTGATTGAAACTCTCTTGACTGAAACTCTTTTGATTTTTTGTCTGTTTTTAGAGTAATGATTTCATAACTTTGATTATTGATATATTAAATATTTCTCTCATGTCCTGTACCAAGAATTAACTTTTTGAAGTTAACACATGAGGTACTTTTGCTTGTTGAGAACCAGGAACACAAAGTTATGTATATTTTTTCCACACAGCTTTATGAATTTTGGTTAAAATCATAGGCTCTGTGGTGCCTCATTTTTTTGTTTTAAGTAAACTTTTATCCTTCAAAACTTTTCCGGCCACTAGCTCTTCCAGCCACTGTCTTCCTTGCTGTTCCTTTTATATAAGGATTTGCTTGAATATTGACTTCCAAAAGTGGCAGCATTGAGAAAATAAGCTATTTCCAATTCCACCCCTATATTCATTTTTTAATTTTATGCTCAGTACATGTGTGGTTGAGTGTGTTAGTGCATACTTACTACCCATTTTTCTTATATTTCTGCCTGACACAGTCTCCATTCTCTTACGGAGGCAATGTGCCCAGGTTGAAAAATCAAATGTTACAGCCTCCCTGGTATATAGGGGCCATTATGTGGCACAATCTGGTCTATCAAAAATATATGTGGAATATAGGGGCCTCTTTCCTGTTGCAAAAGTCAGCTGCCATTTTCATATATCTTCAAAGTCAGCTTATTATCTAAAGATATATATATATATATATGATATGTATATATATATATATATATATATACACACACACACACACACACATACATGCCTGCATGTATATAGCAAAAACAAGAAAACAAGACTGGGAGCTGACTGTGACTCAGATCATAAACTTCTTATTGCCAAATTCAGACTTAAATTGAAGAAAGTAGGGAAAACCACTAGACCATTCAGGTATGGCCTAAATCAAATCCCTTACAATTATACAGTAGAAGTGACAGATTAAAGGGATTAGATCTAATAGAGTGCCTGAAGAAAATTGGACAGAGGTCCGTGACATTGTACAAGAGGCAGTGATTAAGACCATCCCCGAGAAAAAGAAATGCAAAAAGGCAAATGATTGTCTGAGGAGGCCTTACAAATAGCTGTGAAAAGAAGAGAAGCAAAAAGCAAGGGAGAAAAGGAAAGATATACCCATCTGAATGCAGAGTTCCAAAGAATAGCAAGGAGAGATAAGAAAACCTTCCTCAGCGATCAGTACAAAGAAATAGAGGAAAACAATAGAATGGGAAAGACTAGAGATCTATTCAAGAAAATTAGAGATACCAAAGGAACATTTCATGCAAAGATGGGCACAATAAAGGACAGACATGGTATGGACCTAACAGAAGCAGAAGATATTAAGAAGAAGTGGCAAGAATACACAGAAGAGCTATACAAAAAAGATCTTTATGACCAGATAATAACGATGGTGTGATCACTCACCTAGAGCCAGACATCCTGGAGTGCAAAGTCAAGTGGGCCTTAGGAAGCATTACTATAAACAAAGATGGTGGAGGTGATGGAATTCCAGGTAAGCTATTTCAACTCCTAAAAGATGATGCTGTGAAAGTGCTGCACTCAATATGCCAGCAAACTTGGAAAACTCAGCAGTGGCCACAGGACTGGAAAAGGTCAGTTTTCATTCCAATCCCAAAGAAAGGCAAGACCAAAGGATGCTCAAACTACTGCACGATTGCTCTCATCTTACAAGCTAGCAAAGTAATGATCAAAATTCTCCAAGCTGGACTTCAACAGTACATGAACTGAGAACTTCCAGATGTTCAAGCTGGATTTAGAAAAGGCAGAGGAACCAGAGATCAAATTGTCAACATCCGTTGGATCATAGAAAAAGCAAGAGAATTCCAGAACAATGTCTACTTTTGCTTTATTGATTATGCCAAAGCCTTTGACTGGGTGGGTCACAACAAACTGTGGAAAATGCGTAAAGAGATGGAAATACCAGACTATCTTACCTGCATCCTGAGAAATCTGTAAGCAGATCAAGATGCAATAGTTAGAACCAGACATGGAACAGTGAACTGTTTCAAAATTGGGGAAGGAGTATATCAAGCCTGTGTATTGTCACCCTGTTTATTTAATTTATATGCAGAAAACATCATGCAAAATGCCAGGCTGAATGAAGCACAGGCTGGAATCAAGTTTGTTGGGAGAAATATCAATAACCTCAGATAGGCAGAACACCACCCTTGTAGCAGAAAGAGAAGAGGAACTAAAGAGCCTCTTGGTGAAGGTGAAAGAGTGTCGGGAGCCGCCAGGGTGCGTCCAAACCGTGACAAGCTCACAGGACGAGAGAGGAACCAGCAAGGCAGCTCTTCCTCACATGGGGCTGCTCGGGGGCCCCAATATGTCCCCTCAGGAGCCTCTGGGATGAGAAAGGACTCTGCAAGGCAGCTCTTCTCCTCGAGGTTGTCCCGGGGGCCCGGTATGTCCCTTTCTTCCTTCTGTCTTACTGTTGTTGGGCTTTCTATTAATTTTTGGAAATATAATATATAGTAATAAGGCCTCCCTGGAAAACTCCAAGCCTTTTTGGAAATGCTCATGATTGCTCTGGCTCAGGACATGACCATAAACATCAAGTCAAAAAAGAGAAGGGCACTTTGGCTGCTTGCTTAAAAGATTATAATGTTCTAGAATAGAAAAGAGTAGAGGCATTTAGATTTAGAAGTAGATATACTGCTTCAGTTTACTTGCTCCTTGGTTGAGAGGGTTTTCATTATTGCTATTTCCTTGCTACTATTTGATCATTGTTTCCCTTTCTTTAAACAACATGGGATATTATGGGTATTTTTGTAGAGTTAGGAAATGGGGTACATAGGATTTCAATAGAAGATTTATATTAACCAGCTTCACTGCCATTATCTCACTATTAATAGAGGTGTTTTGCTGCTTTAGAGGTGTTTTTGCTGTTTGATAGTTAATCATTGTAAATTGAGATTTTGTGGTTTCAGGTAAAGAAAAATATCAGGGTTTTCACATGGTACTATTCTCAGAAATGTCAAACATGTTACTGTGACCCTTCCCATGTGTTGTTTTATCGTCCAAAGAATTTACACTATATCTGAGATTTGTAGAACATTGTTTTGTTAGAATGAAAATGTGAGGCCATTGAGGCAAGAAGACTATGTACGGGACATTTAAGAAAAAAACCCTGTAATCGGAAATGTTCTAGATGAATGCATAGGGGAAAAACATGGGAAAGAAAAATATTGACAGGAGCACGAAACCAATATCTGATGTAATATGTGGTGACTTAAGGGGGAGGTAACGTTCATTCTATAAAAACTGAGCTATCCTAAAAAAAAAAAAAGCTACCTCTTCTACGCAAACTTCTGTGTGTGTCTGTCTTCTTCCTTGCCGGCGCCACTCATTCCTTGGGTATTCCTGGACCCGCTGGGGCTGGACCTTGGCAAAAGAGGAGAATGAAAAGCTGGTTTAAAACTCAACATTCAGAAAACTAAGATCATGGCATCCGGTCCCATCTCTTCATGGCAATTAGATGGGAAAAAAATGGAAACAATGACAGACTTTATTTTCTTGGGCTCCAAAATCACTGCAGATTGTGACTGCAGCCATGAAATTAAAAGATGCTTGCTCCTTGGAAGAAAAGCTATGACAAACCTAGACGGTGTATTAAGAAACAGAGACATTACTTTGCTAACAAAGGTCTGTGTAGTCAAAGCTGTGGTTTTTCCAGTAGTCATGTATGGATGTGAGAGTTGGACCATAAAGAAGGCTGATGCCAAAGAATTGATGCTTTTGAACTGTGGTGTTGGAGAAGACTCCAATATGATCATATGATCATATTCCTCTATTTTCAGTTTATAGAGGAACCTCCATACTATTCTCCAGAATGGCCGCACCAATCCACATTTCCACCGACAGTATAAGAAGGTTACCTTTTCTCCATACCCTCTCCCGCATTTATTGTTTGTAGATTTTTTGTTGATGGCCATTCTGTCTGGCGTGAGGTGATACCTCTTTGTAGTTTTGATTTGCATTTCTGTAATAATTAGTGATGTTGAGCATCTTTTCATGTGCCTCTTGGCCACCTGGATGTCTTAAATATCACCTTCCTGTCTTCTTTTGAAAGCTTAACTACCAAGAGACAAACAAACAAACAGAACACTATCTTCTCACTGCTATTTCTTGTGCTTTTTCTCTCTTCATCTCTTTCTTTGGGAATGCATTTAGGCCTTTAGAAAATATTCTATACAAGTTGTAATGTTATACTATGGAATTGGTTGTGAAAATGTCAAAGTAATTTGGGTTTTAAGAAGGGATCACTGAAAACCAGAGGATGCACAACATATTAATTTACTAACCCAAGGTAGGGAGTCTGACAATATGGTGGAAGCATTTCTTGCCTAATCAACAGGTCGTCAATCCCTTCTTCTTGAGCCCCATGCTTATCTAATCTCAGAACATTTAAATGTCGTATACCCTGGAAAGGGGTATAGAACTAGAAAAATTCTTCAATGGACTAGATAAGTGAGAGATATATGGCAGAGGTTTGAAAGTAAGATTGACTAAGGAGCTTAGCAAGTTCTCAAATCAGAAGAAAAATAATTGTCTTACTCAGGATATCTGTTTCAAAACTCACAATTTATTCGTATCCTTTGAACCAAGTGCTTCCCTGGTGGCTCAGATGGTAAAGCGTCTGCCTGCAAGCTGGAGACCTGGGTTTGATCCCTGGGTCGGGAAGACACCCTGGAGAAGGAAATGGCAACCCACTCCAGTACTCTTGCCTGGAAAATCCTATGGACAGAGGAGCCTGGTATGTTACCATCCATGGGGTTGCAAAGAGTCGGACACGACTGAGTGACTTGACTTTACTTTACTTTGAACCAAGTCATTCATCTCTTTCCCAGGTAACTGTTCTAAGAGAAAAACTCTACAAGGGAAATTGCTACATGCACAAAATATTCTTATATCTTAGATTTTCTGGAGCAGATTTGTTGTTGTACTAAATGAGTCCTAATATAGATCTGCAATTTATCATCATGACAAATATTTTGAAGATTTTATTGTGATAATATTTTTTAAAAAAGATTTATTTATGTATTTTATTTTTGGCTATGCTGGGTCTTTGTTGCTGCATGTGGGCTTTATCTAGTTGCAGCAAGTGAGGGCTAGTCTTCATTACCGTGTGCGTGCTTCTCACAGTGGTGGCTTTTCTTGTTGCAGAACAGGGATTCTAGGCATGCGGGCTTCAGTGGTGAAGGTGAGTGCATTCGGTAGTGTGGTTCGTGGGCTTCAGAGTGCAGGCTCAGTAGTTGTGGCACACAGGCTTAGTTGTTTTGTGGCATGTGGGATCTTCCCAGACCAGAGATCAAACCAGTGTCCCTTGCATTGCAAGGTGGATTCTTAACCACTAGATTGCCAGGGAAGTCCCTGAGGTACTATTTTTAACATTAAAAGAGTGGAAAGACTGTTCAAGGAAAGGATTGGTAATGAATGGAAGGAGAGTCTGGTTCTCTGAGCACTAATTCTGTTAGCAGTCATTATTATATATTGATGATATCGTTTTTTTCCCCCAATCTCTTTTCTTACACCCTTCACTGCTGAGTGCCAAAGAATTGATGCTTTTGAACTGTGGTGTTGGAGAACACTCTTGAGAGTCCCTTGGAATGCAAGGAGATCAAACTAGTCAGTCCTAAAGGGAATCAGTCCCGAATATTCACTGGAAGGACTGATGTTGAAGCTGAAACTCCAATACTTTGGCCACGTGATGCTAAGAACTGACTCATTGGAAAAGACCCTGATTCCAGGAAAGATTGAAGGTGGGAGGAGAAGGGGATGACAAAGGATGAGATGGTTGGATGGCATCACCGACTCAAGGGACATGAGTTTGAGTAAACTCTGGGAGTTGGTGATGGACAGGGAAGCCTGGTGTGCTGCAGTCCATGGGGTCGCAAAGAGTCGGACACGACTGAGCGACTGAACTGCACTGATACCCTTCACAAGTCAACATCAAGCTACTTGGAAGGACAATCCTCTTTCTAGGAAAGTTTCACTTCACCACATAAAAATTTACAACCCATACCACATTACTTGAATGGAATATTATAGTTCCTAAAAAATAATTATAAAAGCTTGCTATAATAAGGGAACAACTGAGAGTTTATATTAAATAAAACATACATATAAATGAAAATAAAAATATTGTAGTTGTATTACAGGGATTGGATTCTGGATGCTTTTCTTCTTTAAAAATTTTTCTTAATGTTATTTTAACACTGTTTCAGCAACAAGTAATGACGTGTCATTTTTCTTTTAAATGTAAGTGATTTATCCACAAGATCATTTCCCACTCCAGTTTTTAGGAGGAGAGGTTCTATTTCCTAAAAACCCCATTATTGAATCAATCAAATTTTTAGTGACACTTCATTTTGGTGAAAATATTATTACTGATAATACTCCTTTTCTGAATACTTTGATAGATACTGTTATATATGGAATTAGAACAGCCCTTCAAAGGCTTAGAAAGGGGTAATGTGTAAAGGAAGCAAATTATGTCTGGATGTCATTAGGCTAGCTTGACTTTTATTGTCCAACAGAAATTTTGGATGATTGCTTTTAAGGGCTTGTTTACTAGGAATGACCATCACAAAATAACAAAGTGAAAATGATAGGAACCACAATCAGAAAAGAATATATTTCCTTCTTTTATTTAGAACTAGCTGAAAACATTTACAACTAAACATAAAAATGACATAATTGTAATTTTATTGATCCTAGAATTAATAATCTAAATTTCCAAAAAAGGGTATAAAATTTTTTATCCCAGATGAATTACGTGATCAAGAAAACACCCATATGTGTACATTTCTCATTTAATATGCAGCCCACATAATAACTCAACACTTCTACTTATCTGAATAATGTTAGCACTTTTGATTATAATGACCCTATAGATGATTAATTTCATAGGCTAATATAAATTATTATCACTAGACCCATTTTTGAAGATTAGATAACAATATAATTCTGGTTGTTTTATGTTAGACTATACTGACCTGATAATGGACAGATCATCTAGAATGTCTTACATTATATTGAAACTCCCCAGAACTCTTCTCAGGGCTGTCTTTATCTCCTTATTCCGGAGGCTATAAATGAGGGGGTTGAAGAATGGGGTCACCATAGCATAGAACAAAGTTGCAACTTTCTGCATCCCAGCAGAATGTCCAAGTCCTGGGCTCACATACATGACCATGAGAGAGCCATAGAACAGGGATACCACAGCCAAATGAGACCCACAGGTGGAGAAGGCTTTCTGTCTCCCAGTAGCTGAAGGCATACGCAACACAGCGGTTAGGACAAGAGTGTAGGACCCAAGGATGAAGAGGAAGTTCCCAAAGATAGCTATTGAGCTTAGACTGTAGCAAAGCAATTGGGTTTTGGGGGCAGAGACACAAGCCAATGCAAACAGTGGCCCTGGGTCACACACAACATGGTCAATGATGTTTGGTCCACAGAAGGGCATCTGAGAAATGAGAACAATGGGGATCAGGAACCACAGAAATCCACAGACCCAGCAGATAAGGACCAGTTTGGTACAGAGATGCCCAGTCATGATATTAGGGTAGTGCAAGGGATGGCAGATAGCAAGGTACCGATCAAAGGCCATAACAGTCAAATGCAAGCATTCAGTTGCTCCCAAGGAAGAAAAGAAATAGAATTGTAGGAAACATCCAACAAAGGAGATGGTCTTTTTATCTGAGAGGAAGTTGACCAACATCTTGGGGACTGTAGAAGAGACATACCAGATCTCTAGAAAGGAGAAATTCCCCAGGAATATGTACATGGGGATGTGGAGTCGCTGGTCACACCATAAAGCACAAATAATGGCCCCATTCCCTGTTAAGGTCAGAGCATATGTTGTAAGGAAGAGTGAGAAGAGGAGGCTCTGAATCTTCCACTCACAAGAAAAACCTAGGAGTATAAATTCTCTTACAAAGACAAAGCGGGAATCTGGCTCAGAGATGTTCATGTTCATTGGATCAGTAACCTGCAAAGTCAAGAGACATGTATTTGTCAGTTAGGACCACCTTCAAATGTGTTCCTGTTTAAGCATTAAGAGAAGACAAATACAAATTGGGGCACAGTAGATAGCTGTCTTCACAGAAACAAACTTCTGCTTGCTGCTAAATCTTTTCCTTACTATGGTATCACTAAAGAACTTTAAACTCATTTTGTAAGCTTGTTTTTCCTTGGGGAAAGCATGCTCTATGATAGTTTCTCATAGATTTGATAGCATATAACAGAGAGTGTTAGTTGCTTAGTAGTGTCCAACTCTTTGTGACCCCATGGACTGTAGCCCTCCAGGCTCCTCTGTCCATGGGATTCTCCAGGCAAGAATACTGGAATGGGTTGCCATTTCCTTCATCAGGGGATATTCCTGATCCAGGGATTCAACCTGGGTCTCCTGAATTGCAGGTGGATTCTTTACTGTCTGCGCCACCAGGGAAGCCCCGTAACATAAATTTGCTCTTAATAAATGTAGCAGTTTCTTTCCCTAAACGCATTTTGTGGGGCAATGAACTCAGTAAAGACGGTTTTAATTTTACTATTTATCTTTCAGTTAAATGTGCTACTTAACATACCATTCAACAATGAAACAGAAGGGACTATATTTTACCAACTTGTTAGAAATCATTTTAAAGTCAATACTTTTGCATTCCTGCTTAAGCACAATAAAAATGTAAGACCATAATATTACTTATTGACATTGACTTTTAACATTTTAATGTTGCAATGTTTTCTGTAGAAAGCAGTGGCTTGAAGTTTTCACTTAATCTTTCACTTAGATGGAAGTTTGTAAAATAAATCTAGGTATGAGACTTTATATTTTTAAGTATTTTTTTTCACAAAATTTTGGGATTAAGTTTCTTTATATTTCGACCATGGGGTCACATAGTTGGACATGACTGAGTGACTGAACTGATTCTTTATATACCCACTTAAAGTAAAAAATTTCCACCATATGAGAGAAATCAAATGCTTTCTTGGTCACAAGTAAACTTCCTTAATCCTACATTCTCATGAAAACTATGACAAGAATATGAATTCCCTGAAATATTTCGTGTGTGGCAATATGCAGGGATGTGAGTCCTAAAAATTGTGAGGGTTTATATTATGGGCACAAACACACAATTTTCAGAAGGAATTTTTCCCCACCTATTTGCCACACCAGTGCTCTGCGAAGTCTTCTATAATGATGTGGTGGAAGGAATTAAAATTCCTTCATTTAATCATATGAATCTTTTCAAAACTGCTCCAAATCAGAAACATTAATAAATCAACATAAAGAAATCATAGAATAAAAGGGACTGACAAAGAGGTGTCAGGACTCTCTGCTGTGCTCAAAAGATAAAGGTGTTGTGGTTCTCATACGGATTGAATCTCTAAGGACCTGTCTAAATAATTATATCTTCTTGTCTTCAGATGGATAAAGAATTTAATGCTGCACAAAAATTAAGATTGCACTTTCTTTACCACAGGTTCTTCTGGGATTTGGCCTCTGTAGCATTAGGGAAGTTCTCCTCCAAGCCAATGGTTCATTAAAAGTTAAACTATTGCATATTCTCTGAGGAATCAGTAAAGAGCAGTGACTATTATTCTGAAGCCCTGTTGTTTACAAATCACTTGCCCATCTGATATATGGATTCCAAAAGTTTCCAGAAGACACAGTTTGAGGAGAAATAAGATGCAATGTGTCACAAAAGATTCTGATAGGAACATTTCAAAGGTCATTGGGCATATTTTGCAGGATAAGGAAGTGATGGGCAGAGAACCCAATGAGGCAAATGTTGAGGTGAAGAAACTGTAGCACACCGAGGATAAAAATTTGGAGAATTTAGAAATAGCTTTTAGAAGGACAGCATAGTATTCTTTAGATATGAGAGAAGTATTTAATTGACTGAAATTCTTCAGAGGCACATGTGACTTCCTGATTAATATGAGACATCAATTTTTTTTACCCTTCAATTTTTACCTTAAGCCATTCAGGGTTTACCTAGTATACTAAAACACCCAGGAGAGAATGACCCTTGCTCATATCATGTAGCATAAAATGACTGAGGACATCAGGAATACATGCCTTGGAACACTGGTCTGGGAACCACAGGCTGCTTGTGCATGCGCATGTGTTCAGTCAGTAAGTCGTGTCCGACTCTTTGCGACCCCATGGACCACAGCCTGCCAGACTCCTCTGTGCATAGGATTTTCCAGGCGAGAATACTGGAGTGGGAATATTTAAACGTAAATTGCTCACATTCAAAGTGTCATTCCCTGGTGCCTCAGACAGTAAAGAATCTACCTGCAAGGCGGGAGATCCGGGTTCAACCCCTGGATCTGGAAGATACCCTGGAGAAGGAAATGGCTACTCACACCAGTAATCTTGCTTGGGAAATCCCATCCACAAAAGAACCTGGAGGGCTAAAGTTCATAGTGTCACACAAAGAATCAGATAGAACTGAGCAACTAACGCTTTCAAACTGAGAGACTAAAGGGGAAATAGATTACTTAGACTTTTATTACCTTTTAGTGATACTACTTCAGTCCTTAGAAACTCTTAAAACATTGCTTTGATCTTGTTATTTGCCTGCTTAAAAACCACCTCTGGTTTCCTTATGCAAAATTTCCCCAGTTCTCCACAAATAGACTTCAAATGCCTTTCTCATCTTACCTTTTCCTACTCCCTCTTTCAGATAAATTGAATAACATTTCATTCTTTGAGTACCTTTCAGTTCCTTATATTTGCATCTTTGTGGTCATTTTGTTTATTGGAAATCCTCATTACCTCCCTCTGTACCTGCAAAACCCCATCCATCCTTCAATCTCTAGTTCAAATGACATTTACCCATAATACTTCTCCTTATCCCCCTAATGGAAGCACCTTTTTCACCTCTGAAATTTTATTTAACTGTCTTTGTATTTTTCCTATGATACTCGTCAGAAACTTCTTTGTGTTGTCCTTAGTTATATACTTATTTTTTCTCCCTTCCCAGATTATGAAGTGTCTGGAGGCAGACAACTCATTGTTCAGTTTTGAACTAGCAAATGTATAAAAATACATTGCATTTATTGGCCCTTATGAAATATTTGATTAAATGGCATCTTTTGGCTATATGAGTTCTGTTATTTATAAAATCAGCATCTTTGAACCAAAGTTATGGCAGAAAGTGAAGAAGAACTAAAGAGCCTCTTGATGAAAGTGAAAGAGGAGAGTGAAAAAGTTGGCTTAAAGCTCAACATTCAGAAAATAAAGATCATGGCATCCGGTCCCATCACTTCATGGTAAATAGATGGAGAAACAGTGGAAACAGTGGCTGACTTTATTTTGGGGGGCTCTTAAAATCACTGCAGATGGTGACTGCAGCCATGAAATTAAAAGATGCTTACTCCTTGGAAGGAAAGTTATGACCAACCTAGACAGCATATTCAAAAGCAGAGACATTACTTTGCCAACAAAGGTCTGTCTAGTCAAGGCTATGGTTTTTCCAGTATTCATGTATGGATGTGAGAGTTGGACTATAAAGAAAGCTGAGCATTGAAGAATTGATGCTTTTGAACTGTGGTGTTGGAGGAGACTCTTGAGAGTCCCTTGAACTGCAAGGAGATCCAACCAGTCTATCCTGAAGGAAATCAGTCCTGAATATTCATTGGAAGGACTGATGCTGAAGCTGAAACTCCAATCCTTTGGCCACCTGGTGCAAAGAACTGACTCATTGGAAAAGACCCTGGTACTGGGAAAGATTGAAGGCAGGAGGATAAGGGGATGACAGAGGATGAGATGGTTGGATGGCATCACCGACTCAATGGACATGAGTTTGAGTAAACTCCGGGAGTTGGTGATGGTCAGGGAGGCCTGGCATGCTGAAGTCCATGGGGTTGCGAAGAGTTGGACACGACTGAGTGACTGAACTGAACTGAACTTGAACCAAAGTTAAAAAAAAAATTCAAAGTGCATTGCAATATTACTCTACATCTATAGATAGTAAAATGATTCAGAGCAGGAAGAGCTCTATATAGGTTAAAATCATTACGAGACACTTCTTAGAAAATTCATTCAAGAAATGGTTTGAAATGTGACATAGAACAGTCCTACTCCAAGTGCGGTTAATGGATTAGCGTAGTCCTCAAATTGTTAGCTGTCTGTGATAAATTCAGATACTAAGATGAAGCATTTAGAAACTTTTTCATAGTTGACTAGTTTGTGATGTGTTGAATCTAATAATACAAAAGTGAGCTATATTTGTATTTTTATATTTCATTTTCTAGTTATTATTTTTTATTTTATGAAACTATTAATCTTAGCTGCAATGAATTGGGTTCTTTCACTTCATTTAGAGGGACTGACTTACAGGACAAGTAGAATTCAAACTGAATGAGGAGGGCATTCTAAATAGGAGAACTGTGTGTAGGGTACATGGGTTGTTAGGCTGTGATGTGCATCTTTGAAGTTGATAAGAGAGAAGAAAAAGAGGACAGTGGTGGCTGGGAAGAAAGCCTTAGTTAGGGTAAAGAAAATGCTTTGGTTAAGCCAGAGAATTAAAGAGGAAGAGGCTGAGTAGAGACTGATCAAATTAACAAAATGCTCCCCTAAAGTAATGTCTTTGAAAGACCATGGTACAGAAAGCCTACTTCCTGAAGTGTCTTCTCTGTTTGGGCTGCTTGAACAGAAATGCTATAAACTATATGTGCCATATAAACAGAATTTCATTTCTCACAGATCTGGAGGCTAGGAAATCCAAGACCAAGGCATCAGCAGTCAGAGTATCTGGTGAAGCATGCTTCTTGTTTAGACAGCCTTGTTAACACTTACATGGTGGGAGGGATGAAGGCGCTCTCTGGGGTCTTTTTTCAAAGGGCACTAATCCCATTTATGATGGCTCCACTCTCATGACCAAGTCACCTAAAGGCCCCAAATGCTAATAACATACCATCACACTGGGGGTGTGGATTTCAACATTTGAATTTTGGAGGGACACAAACATTCAGGTTATAGCATAAAGTTATAAAGATTCCAAGGAAAAGGAGTACAGTCATCCCTCCATATCTATGGGGGGATTGTTTCCAGGATCCCCTAAGGTAAAAATCCAGGGAATGTCAAGTCCCTTATATAAAAATGGCACAGTACAGTCAGGTCTTAGATACTGCAGATTCCCCATCCCCAGTGCACCAGACACAGAGGGCTGACAGTTTTTTCAGATTTAGCAGTGGAAGCAATTCTGATTCACAACTAACGAATTGTTTTGTTTTGAAATGTGAGAGCATTTATATAGAGATGTAGAGAGCATTTATACTATAAGATAGGACACCAGGTTGCCAGATTTCCATCATGCAGCAACAGAAATATTACATGATATTGAATGATATCTGTACAGTGAAGAGTATTTTCAGGAACTGCCTGATTTGAAGGCAAATTCTTTTCCTATCAAAAGTTAGAGAGGTCTATGATGCCTGAGAAGCAGAACAGAGTATGTGGAGAGAGAGAGAGAAAGAGAAAGAGGGGCATAAGAAGAGAGGGAGAGGGGTGAGGAGAGAGAGAGGGAAAGAGAGACTGAGATCACTCTCAGATTACAGGTAACTGCAATCTATAATTCTGCATGTCCTATGTTCTTTTATACAAGGACATTGGTTTTTTAAATTGGTAATTCAGTGTTTGCATGTTCATTTGCTCATAACTCACGTCATGTCTTTGTCAGTCATATTACTAAGAAAACCATCTTGTTTTTCAATACAGTAACATCTCTGCTTTGTGATTCAGCAACATCTATGTTATTGATATACTCTATATTTCTATATTGATATACTCTTTATTTCTCTGTAATCTGAATATACAATGTTTTGACTTGTTAACTCTTTGTTATACTGCCCACGTTTTCAGTTACATTCTAGTAATTGGGAATTTGGGGTAGAAAATTAATTTCCAAATTAGAACTTATAATGAGAGCAAATTCCGTATGAACATAAGCATGAAGTATTATAATGATGGAGATATTTTAGGGTTTACTCTTTGCTAGACTCTCTGATAAGCAGATTGATTCATTTCATCCTCACAATGGCACTAGGAAGAAAGCTCTATCATTATTGCTTCTTTAAATATGAGTTAATGGAGGCATATATGAAATCATGCAGTTAGTGGAGACAGAATTTGAATTCAGGCAGTCTGGTTCTGACCATTACCACATATTGCCTGTTAACTGCAAATTATTTGTAACCTGCTATCAGGATAGTTAAGTAGCTTGTGTAGTCAATATTTGCGAGCTTCCTGACCTACCTCTGATTTTAGTTTCAGAGGTGGTGGGCAGTCCCTTGGGAGCTCAGAATCAGTCTGATGGCATCCCTCCCATCTCAAGCCCTATCCATGAGTCTTCTTGCTTTCTTCCCAGGGCCTTTTCTGAAGACACAATGGTTCATTTGGTGCACCAGTCAATGTGTTTTTGGAAACACGAGTAGTCAATATCTCCCTGTGCAACCATGGTTAGTCAATAAATGTCTTAGATGTGTGCCATTCAAATGGACAATTATCAGAGATTCTAGTGGAATCAAATTTTCATTGGTAATAGTAGCTTCTTCTCATTCTTCATTCCTACTACCTGAAACCACCTTCTATTAATAATAAACTGCCTGCACCCAAGTCTTTGTCTCAGTTTCTTCTTTTATGACAACCCAAAACAAGGCACCCTTTTTTAGTTGTGTTGGAAAGAGAAAATTGTAAACCATTTGTTACAAAAGGATGTATTATCTGTTAAATACACTCACTTTCACAGTAGAGTGATCTGTATTTCAAATTATTTGTTCAGTGTCCCAACTACAAGCTTATGTACCCAAACAATGCAAAATATTAAGGTCAGAATTGGTGAATGGTAGGCTTTATATCTGAAGTGGGAGAAAAACAATCGTGAAAGAGGATGTGTGAGATAAGTCCATTTGAAACTTCAATAAGAGATGTGTTCTTAGGCACAGCAGATTTAAGAAAATGTGCATATGTAGGTTGAAGATCTAGAAATTAAACTATGCATGCTTGTGTGCCTTTTGGAAAGTCTTCATGTATCCTGGGGGTAAAAAAGTCCCAATTTCGAAGACTTAATTCTCTAGAACACTGTAAACACACACACACACACACACACACACACGCACACATACTCCCAAACCAATATTAAACTAAACACATGGTATTTTGGCTATAAATGGAGAAAACATAATCTAGTTTATGTCTCAAGGAAAGTTGAGAAGGAGAGCTGTTGTAAAAGGGCTTTGCCAAAAGTTAAAGGAGGTGACTTTCATGGAGGATCTGAGATTTTGATTCCGATAAATAACATGAGAACAAAGAATTCATTAGCATTCTTATTTAATTAATATTTACTATGTACTTTCTATGTACTGTTTTAGGAACTTTTGTACTCATGATTTATTAAAACACCACACTAATTGTTCTCTGGGAGTGGCAATTACCATTTCAATTTTTGTTGAAATGAAGTTACCTGCCAAATTCACAGTTGATTAATGGAAGAATTGAGTTCCTACCTAGATCTTTTGATTTTAAGTCTCATATCCTTTCAAAGACATCATAGTAGGATTGAAAAAGAAACCTATTTTTAGTTTTTAAAGGAATATCCTTACTGTTCTCCATGGTGGCTGTATCAGTTTGCATTCCTACCAACTGTGTAGGAGGGTTCCCTTTTCTCCACACCCTCTCCAGAATTTCTTGCTTGTAGATTTTCTGATGATAACCATTCTGAGTTGTGTGAGATGATACCTCTTTGTAGTTTTGATTTGTGTTTCTGTAATATTTAGTGATACTGAGCATCTTTTCGTGTGTTTGTTAGCAATCTGCATGCCTTCCTTGGTTAAATGTCTCTATACATGCTCTGCCCATTTTTTGATTGGGTTGTTTTTTTTTTCATGTTGAACTGCATAAGATGTTTGTATATTTTGGAGATTAATCCCTTGTCAGTTGTTTCATTCACAAAAACTAAGAACTACCGTATGATGCAAAAATCCCACTCCTGGCATATACCTGGAGAAAATCATAAACTGAAAAGATACATGCATGCCAATGTTCATTGCAGCACTATTTATAATAGCCAAGACATGGAAGCAATCATAAAGGTCCATCAACAGGGGACGAGATAAAGAAGATGCAGTACATATATACAATGGAATATTACTCAGCCATAAAAAAGATCAAATGATGCCATTTGCAGTAACATGTACAGACATAGAGAATGTCATACTGAGTAAAGTAAGTTGGATACAGAAAAACAAATATCATATGATATTGCTTATATGTGGAATCTAAAAAAACAAGGGTCTAAATGAACTTATTTATGAAACAGAAGTAGAGTCACAAATGTAGAAAGCAAACTTATGGTTGACAGGGGATAAGGAGGGGGAGGGATAAATTGGGAGATTGGGACTGACATATCCACACTACTATATATAAAACATAACTAATAAGAACTTGGTGTATAGCACAGGGAACCCCACACTGTAATAGCCTATATGAGAAAAGAATAAAAAAAAAAGTGGATATACGTATATGTGTAACTGTCTCACTGTACACCTCAAACTGACACAACATTGTGAGTCAACTATTTTTTATGAAAATTTAAAATATAATAATAAAAAATGAAAAAAAAGAAATCTAGCTAGAAGTTAAACAGAACACAAGGCTTTCCCCAGCCTCATCACAAAATAAACATGTCTGATATGATGTTGACTGAAGTTTTCCCTAATACTAATCCTGACTGACCACTACCCCAGGCAAAATAGTTGTTTTTTCCTTGTGTTTCATATATTGTACACATATTGGTTCGAATATTTATTGCATTTTATATTAATTATTTTCTTACCTGTCTGCACCATTAGAGTGCAATTTGAGGAAGAGATTGTGTCTATCTTCATAATTACATTCACAATACAGTGCCAAGTGCAGGGTCTAACATGGAAGAGGCATTCAGTTACTATTTACTGAATGGGTGATGGTACAAATGTGTGAAAGTTCAAGGATGGCCATTTTACCCACATCACACTAAACCAGATTATCCCACATTCCTCCTGCGCCTGCTGCCAAAGACTTTTAAAGAAATTTTAAACTTTTCCAGAACTTTCCTGAGAGCTTTTTTCATATCCTTATTCCTGAGACTGTAAATCAAAGGGTTGATGAGTGGAGTCACCATGGCATAGAACAAGGTCATGATTTTCGGCAACGAGGTGAAGTGGCTGGATCCAGGGCTCACATGCATCACCATAATGGTCCCGTAGAATAGCAGCACCACAGCCAAATGGGACCCACAGGTGGAAAAGGCCTTCTGTCGACTGGATGCCGAGGGCAACCGAAGAACAGCAAGTAGAACCAGGGCATAAGAGATGAGAATGAAAAGGAAGCTAAGGAGGATGATGAGGGAGCTTAGAGTGTAGCTCGTGAGCTTGGACATGGGAGCAGGAGCACATGAAAGGGTCAGCAATGGGCCTGAGTCACATACAAAGTGGTCAATTGCATTAGGACCACAGAAAGGCAGTTGGGAAATGAGAATAACAGGCACCAGATACCAGAGAAAGCCACATACCCAACAAGCAATCACTAGGCTGAAACAACGTCTACCAGTCATAACTGTGGCATAATGCAGAGGATGGCAGATGGCAAAGTACCGATCAAACGACATTGCTGAGAGAAAGAAACACTCAGTGGAGCCCATGGAAAAGAAAAAATATAACTGAAGGAAGCAACCAGTGAAAGAGATGGCCTTGCTCTCTGAGAGGAAGTTGATCAGTGTGTTTGGAACAGTGGAGTTGACATACCAGATCTCCAGGAATGCAAAATTCCCCAGCAGGATGTACATGGGGGTGTGGAGATGCTGGTCCCAACACACAGCACAGATGATGGCTCCGTTTCCCATGAGAGTCAGGAGGTAAATGATGGAGAAGAACATAAACAGAATGACCTGAATCTCCCTGCTGCAGGGGAAACCCAGAAGGATGAATTCACGCACTGATTCAGAATGGGATGCTGATTCGGAGATGTTCATTTAGTCTGTACACTGTGCTGCAATGAAATATTATTATTGTGAAGCCAAATCCAAACACCTGAGCATAACATACAAGGCCCTTCACAATTTGATCTTTATTTACTTATTTAACCTCACCTCTTGAGTCCTACGTCCCAGATAAGACAAGAATAATCACATTTCTGTCAATGACATGCTTCCTACTTGAGGTAGCTGTCGCTCCTCCTTTTGGGCTTCCCGCAGGGGGCGCAAGTGCTAAAGAACCTGCCGGCCAACGCAGAGGACGTGAGAAGACGTGAGGGGGGCTGATCCCTGGGTAGGGGAGATCCCCTGAAGGGAGGCATGGCAACCCACTCTGGTATTTTTGCCTGGAGAATCCCATGGACGGAGGAGCCTGGCAGACTACAGTCCACAGGGTAGAAAAGAGTCGGACACGACTGAAGGGACTTAGCACCCACGGACACCTTCCCTTCTACCTCCCTCTCTCTCTCCCCTCCCTTTCTTCCCTCCACCCCTCCCTCTAACCCTCCCTCTTTCCTTCCTTCCTTCTTTCTTGCTCATCCCTTCTGGATCCCTTCCTTTCTCTTTCTCCATCTTTTTACTATTTATTTACTTTTTTCCTTTGATCGAATAACTTGTACTTGCAATTTACACCGTTTACTAATTGCCACCTTCATGAAATATTGCTGGACTTCACCATCATATACTAATTCTTTGTTTTTGCCATAGCATCTGACATTTGTGTATGTAAACTTATACTATGCCTTCTTGTAACTGGTTATTTTTCTCTTTACCAGTCTGAGCTTCATGAAGGCAGAGATGTGTTTTTCATCTCCATATTATGAATTCCTAGCACAGTTCAGTTCACTTCATACACATGCTAACATATTTCCTGAATCAACATTAAAGAAATGACTCATTATTTTTTAAGGATTGAAAAAACATTCTAAAATGTTTTCCAGAAGGAATGAGAAAACATTCTAAAAATTACAGCATTTTTCTACACTAAAGAATTTGTACTTTATACTTTGCATCTTTTTTTTTTTTTTTTGCATGTCTTAATATACCTACTAGACTGTAAACCTCTGAGGACAGAGGCCAAGTGTTAATCATCTTTGATCTTTTTTGATATGTAATACATCAGCTGGTAAAGAATCTGTCTGCAATGCAGGAGACCTGGGTTCAATCTCTGGGTTGGGAAGATCCCCTGGAGAAGGGAAATGCTATCCACCCCAGTATTCTGGCCTGAAGAATACAATGGACTGGGGTCACAAAGAGTTGGACACGACTGAGCAAATTTCACATTATTTTTTAGGCTATATGTACATTGCAATTGCTAGTTAAATGAATAAATTATTATTTCTGCCCCCATTTGAATTTTAATTCAGATAACTTTGCACTTGGAAGCCTTAATCATTTCACATATGCAAGGAAAGAACCATACCGTTGGACCTTTAAGGAGGAAATAAGGGGCAGAGAAATGCAAGGATATGGCAAAAAGAGGAGATGATGGATCAATACGGTATGAGACTAGAGTACCAAATGTGCCTGTTTGCCTGGGATTGAATTCGTTTTAACACTGAAAGTCTTGTAACTCAGGAAACCCTCGGCCCCAGGGAAACAGGGATAGCTGTGTCACCCAAGTGAGGTCCCAAAGTTGACCCAGCTACCTCAAAAATGCATGTGCACTGGTCCCCTTGGATCTTACTGAAGTCCCTTCTTTCTCTTATTTGTCCACAGAGAAAAAAGAAAGGGCTTTACGATGACCATGAGAGTATTAAGAGGACATACAGAAGTACTGAGAAGACATTTGAGAACAACAGCAGGGACTGTCCAAATGGACTTCCAAGAAGGCTGGATGTCCCATGCAGCTGAGTACACTCATCATCAGCTGATGTCACACTGCAGAAATGCAGGCTGTGTGGAAATACATGGCCAAGGTCCTTGGGTAGGTAGATGCAGCCCTGGTACTCTTCCCACTCAAAACTAAATTGCTCAGTATGCTGCATTTTTTAACCCATATTTCCTTTGACTAACTCTGCTTTTTTCTTTCCTTATGGTTACCTGAAGGCAGTTGATTCTTTCAATCAAATTTCTCTGAAAGTATTATTAGAAGAAAAAGTCTCCATGAAGACCTTGGAAATGGAGAAATATAATGGGAGGAAGCAGCAGCCAGTGAGACAGATTGACTAGGCATTGTATTTAAGAAGAAACTGGGGCTGGTATTCTGATCTAGATTGAGTTGATGATTTTTCAAAACCTTTAATGATCTGGTTTCCAATGATCAATATACTGGAGAAAATATATAGCAACCTTGGAAAAAGAAAGACCTAAAATAGTTTAATTTGGTTTCCTTACTTAAGGGAAAAAAATACTTAATTATTCCTGAGGGACACTCTGGTATTGGTATGAATCACATTGATGTCTGACACTTCCTTCAGAAGAACTTTGAATATTTCCCTGCCAGTCGTTAGCCCTGGTTTGGCCAGGATCTGTGTCTCTGTCTCTTCTTTCTAAATGCAGTGATATCATGGAATCTACTTTATCAAATAAAACCGTTGTTAGTGATTTCCCAAGACTTGGTTACTCAGTAGATAGACAATTACATATACATATAAGTAAAACCAAAATAGAGCTAATACTTTTAGTTTTAAAAAGAATTTGTGAAACATTCCCAAAGTGATTTGCTTTTCCTAATTCCTTAACCTACCTGGACTTCCAAGTGGATGGTAATTATTGTAGTTTGTCTTTGGTTCTCTCTCTCTGAAACAATGTAAATATATGTAGGTACAGCTCCTGTAAGCGGAACCAGGGAAGCAATACTTTTAATTCTGTTTGACATCATCTCCTATGAATTGCTAGTCATGACTCAACTCTTTACTTGCTTTCAAAGAGAGCATACTGTTACTTAGAGTTGTGAAAAAGCTAGAAAAAGGATTCATCTATACTTACTTCCTTTAATGACAAAAATCATGGATTTGCCTGGGAATTGAAGCTATTTGGATTTTGGCCCTCAGATCTTTTATCAAGAATACCACCACCACCACCAAGAAACAAATGTAGGATTATTTCTTGAGGAAAAAAGAACAGATAGGGACTTACGTGATTTCTGCATACCTGCGAGCTATGCTCAGGAGGAACTGAGTTAGCTGTGTCCTTGCTTCTCAGCTCCGGTCTCCAAATTGTGATTCCCAGAACTTTCACTGAGAAACAAACCTCCTTTTGTACAATTAACTTGGCAGTGACTGCCAAGATTCTCGTCAGGGGAGATGTCTGGAGGATGATGGTTAGACTTTGGGAGTGGTTTCTAGTTTTTAATTTGGAAGAGAGGATTGAAGTACCATCTACTTAAAGTTTTTAATCTACAAAAAAAAAAAAAGGAGATCTGAACCAGCACAACATTGTAAAGCAACTGTTCTCTAATTAAAAATAAATTTAAAAAATGGAATTCTGGAGAGCATCCTATTCTCTATTTTTGGTCAGTATTTCCAACAATTTAGGTCTTTGTATATTCTAAAAAGTTGTCCTTTGGGAAGGCTAGTCTCTCAGGCCAGTATCTGCCTTTACCATCTGTGATTAAATACCTTTTAGAAAGCAACTAGGAAAAATAAGTAATTGTGTGAACTGAGCGTACGGTTGTGTCTTCTGAACTCAAAGTTAATTGTGAAATATCTTTTTATTCTGTAAGACCACAGTTCCTCTAGGGAAAGGTGACAGTCATATAATCGATCACCAGAGAAATGTAGAAAATGGAAAATGTTTTTCTTAGGAGGAAAAAAAAGGCGGGAGAGAAAACTTAAGGAATATGAGATCTTTGTTTCTAGTGGTGCCATCATGGTTTATTTTTTGTTTCCTTCAGAATCAGTGATCTAATGGTATTAGCTCTGTACCATCATAGTATGAGGCCTTACCAGGTGGCGCTAGTGGTAAAGAACCCGCCTGCCAATTCAGGAGATGTAAGAGATGGGTTTGACCCCTGGGTCAGGAAGATCCCCTGGAGGAGGGCATGGCAACCCACTTCAGAATTCTTGCCTGGAGAATCCCGTGGACAGAGAAGCCTGGCAGGCTATAGTCTGTAGATTCACAGAGTTGAACACAACTGAAGCAACTTAGCACACATCATAGTATGACGATTTTTCTCTTAAGATTCTTGAAATTATTCCCAATGTTATTCTAACTTTTTTTTGTACAAAAAAATAATTATCTTTTTTGATCAACATAATAGGCCTATTCCAAAAATATCTTCCCTGAAGTGTTACCTACATATTTTTTTCAGAGTCACTATCTGAATGACCACTTATTTTTTTAAACAAAATTCACATTTCATTTAGGTTGAAATAAACTTTACAAAATTGATTTTTTTTCACCAAAAATATAACAGGAATATTTTCTGTATCATTCCTGGATAAACCACAAAATACTTATTTTTGTAGGTTTTGTTTGTAAATCAAGATGAGGTAGTACATACAGTCATGGAAAAAGACAGAAAAAATAGAAAAATCAGATGTGAATGACCTTTTTAAAATATCTTAATTAAAAAAAAAAAATCTCTGGTCATGCTGTGTGCCATGTGGGATTTTAGTTCCCCAACCAGAGATTGAACCCAAGCCCTTTGCAGTGAGAATGTGAAGTCCTATCCACTGGACCACCAGGGAATTCCTTGAATGACCTTTCAGAGAATCTCTAGAGTTAGGTATAGTAACACAGTCCATTAGTGTCCATTTCTATGTGGTAGTGAAAGGTTGAGCAAAACATTTTAGAAGTTTAAAGGATTTATAGGTCATTATAGTGCAAGGTGGGGAGCCATGAGCATCAAGAGCCAGTCTGAGGCGGCAGAACTACAACACGTGTATGTTGATTAGGAATGGAGGACACAAAGTAGAGAGAACATGGACCAAGACACACTTTCCCTACTTAACCATTTTGTCTAGGATCAGTTCTTTCCATCTTAATGTCCTCTGCGCTAGGCATGGCATAGGTTGCCAACTGCTGGTTTTTACCCTGTCCCAAATAAAACTCTTTCTGCGTTGTGATGAAATAAGACCAGTGTTTCAAACTTCATGTGTATTGTGGTGGGAGGTTTTCCATTGTGATAGAAATGTTTTTATTAGTATCAAGTGTGCAAAGATGTCCATTCTATTTCACAAATTGGGAATTCATTGGACGTATCTTCTGCTTAGTGGACAGAAACATTTGACATGTAGATTTGTTTTCTATGATATTTAGAGTCATTTTAGCTGACACAGTCCCTCTTTTTGCTGCTGGGGGAAGCCACTGTTCCATAGCATTGGATTTAGCAACCGGTAGGCATCATTTTCTCTTTTCCATAAAAGCTAAGGCTCAATGGTAAAGAATTCACCTGCCAATGCAGGAGATGTGGGTTTGATCCCTGGGTCAGCGAGATCCCTTGGAGCAGGAAATGGCAACCCACTCCAATATTCTTGCCTGAGAAATCCCATGGATGGAGGAGTCTGGAGGGTTACAGTTCATGGGTGGCAAAGAGTCAGAAACGACTGAGCACACACAGACATCTTTTTCTCTCCTCCATAAAAGCTAAGGCTCAGCATTTTTTTTTTTTTTAGCATCCACCTCTTTCAGTCCTAACAAGGCAGAAAAAGAGAGATAAGAAAGTTAACGCAGGGGAATTCTCTGGAAGCCCAGGGGTTAGCGCTATCCACTTTCACTGCTGAGGGCATGTGTTCAGTTCCTGGTCAGGGAACTAAGATCCCTCAAGTCAAGCTGCCAAACAAACAAACCAAATAAGAATGTCAACATATTTTTAAAAAGGCTAGACATCTGCTTTCCTAGTAACTTTTCCTTGTAAGGGGACAGAGACCTTCTTGCATTCTATCATGGCAATCGATTTAAACTTCTCTCTCATTTAACATCTTTACCCACTAACTTCAGGTAGATGTGTCAACATGTTGCTTAATGGATGTGGAAATATTCTTTGGAGAAAAGTTAAAGGCCATCCAAGAATTAAAAGAAGGAAATTTAATGGACTAGTTTAACAGCAGATCGGAGAGCAGATGAAAAATATATAACTAGAGACTACATCAGAAAAATAAGTAATGCATTCTGAATAGACAAAAAAGAGAAAAATGAAAGAGAAGTTAAAGTGGAAGTCCAATATTAGTTTGACAACTGAAAAAGATGAGAGAGGCAGACAGAAGCGAATATTTAAAGAAAATGTTTGAAAATTTTTATAGATTTGGTCAAGCACAAAAATCTACAGTTTCAAAGAGCAAGCCCAATCAATTACAAACAGTTTAAAAAAGAATAGATTCATACTTATATGAGTTATATGTAAGCAACAGAAAACTAAAGACAAAAATATTACTTGAAAAGGAACAAGAGAAAAAAATTGATTGATTACATCCCCAGAGGTAGGACTTATGTGGAGAGTTGATTTTTCAACATCTACAGTGAAAACTGGATGTGGAATTACATCTTGAATATTCTGGGAGGGAAACTGCCAAATCAGAATTGCATCAGCAGGAACAGCATCCATGGAGGATGGGTGTTAAACAAAGACACGCTAAATAAAAGCAGTGTGGAGAAACATGCGAGGTGTACTCTTCCTAACTCTAATAAATATCCAAACTTTGTGTTTTACTTCTTTAGACATAATTTTTAAACAATTTATATCTGAGAGTTCTTTTATAAACCATGTGTGATAAGCCCAGTGTCTGAGGTCTGGGTGTCTGTCTCTTCTGTCTGAGCATTTTGTTGGCTCTAATTTGTGACTCTTTGTTTTACTGTATATTGTGATAAGAAAAATAACAGCATTAAAGATGTCAGAAGCCTAATCTTCAGACTAACATATTCCAAACCTGTGAATCTGCTACTTCACCTGGAGAAATGGACTTTGATGTACTAAGATAAGCAGTTTCAGCTGGGAAAACTTTCAGTTTCTAGGTGGCCCCATTCAAGGTATATCCTTATGTCCTTAAGAGCATCGAACCTTTCCTGGTTTCAGGGACCATAAAGATGGTAGGTGTGAGACAAGGCTTGATTTAGCGTTGCAGGCTTTGAAGATTCTTGCGAAAGCCTCCAGAAAGGATATTATAGCCTTGCCAACACTGATTTTTAGCACAGCAAGACTTTGTTAGACTTTTGACCTATAGAGTTGTAAAGATAATAAATTTATTTGTTTAAGTCACTGAGTTGGTGGTAATTTGTTGCATTACTATAGCAGTACAAAAGTATTACAATTAAAAAAAATTTTTTAAGTCTTTGGCTTTGTCTGCTCATTGCCCTTGAAAAAGATGTTTTTGTGGATTCTGTGAGACCTAGGAGGAAAATCCTCACTCAGAGTTTGGACTTGTGGCTGTCAGGCACCAGAGGACCCTACTTGTGAGGATATCCTTAAAGGAAAGCAAAGTCTGAGATTCCTGATATGTAAACTAAGGCTGCCACATTTGTGAGGGCCTCTCTGTAACCCCAGCTTCTCAAGGGCTTTTTTTTTTTTCTTCCCATCTACTTATTACCAAGGCAACCTTCCCTACATACAGTTCCCTAGAATTGGAGTGAGAAGCATGCTTAGTTCTGATTTTTCTAGTTTTATATATTGTATGTATTATAGAATGGCTATTTGATAACAGTTTGATAGGGTGTTTAGCTACCTTTAGACCATGCTACAGTACATTTTTATTTTCACCTCTTTAAGAAACAAAAAGGAATTTTTGTGACTGTAGGAATTCATAAAATGTGTGCTTATTCCTAATCTGCTGAGATGTTTGTATACGACAAAAATTCTCAAGTATCAATCGTTCATTTTGTTAACAAGTGTAAGTAATACAGGTAGTTGAAATTCTACTAGATATATTGGTGGCAAGGAAATACAAATGTATATGCAAGATAATAGATGTGTTTTTACTTATTAAGAGCAAAGGAGAGTAATTTGTTTGAAAACATAAATGGGTAGTTATGCCAGACATACATAAAATAAAAATGGTAAAAGATAAAACTAGAGATGAAACAGAAAGATTTAGAGGTTTGAAGGAAAGTAAATTATTCACTTTAGTTCAAAGTAACTGCAATAATTTTTTCTAAATAAATATTATTTGGGATTAATCTTCTATCTCTGTTCATTGAAAACCTAAAAATGGTGGAATGTCATCTATGCTAATGGGAAGTAATTCTTAGGATTAAACTGATTTGGAAATTTTTATCTATAGTAAGAAGATAATGAATGGCCTATTAAGAAGCTATAGATGAGGCCAATGAAGCCATAGATTTGGTCATTCTAGAGAGCAATGATTCTAATGACTGGGTATGTTTCTTTCAAGGACCCTGGAAGCTACGCTGATGCAGTTGGATGGGAGATATTGACCCCTACAATGCCTGAGTAATCTAACTCGAGGGGGGTCCTACTCTCACCTGTGTGTATCTCATCTTTTCCCTTGAACTGTCACTTTGCAATGGGAGGGAAAAAAATCTAAAAACCTGTTTGCCATGAGAACTCCTTTTGCAAAAGAGAAATGTCTGATATTATCCTGTTGGTATGCTTTATTTCTTTTTCTTATCCTAAAGTGAAATCCGAGTATAAGTGTGATCTTTTAATGTTATGTTAAAATATTATTTAATAAGCCTACTTAAGGCTCATCTAACTTTAGAAGGATGTAATTTTAACTTAGTATTTACTACTTGGGATTTCAGATGTATACAATTATATAGTAAGATATAATAGAAAACTACTAAACTGTGTTAATTTTCTTGTTAGTGTGGGGGAAAAAAATCCTAAATGTTAAGGTTGTGTTTCCCTTTAGGGTATTAACTGGTTTATATATACCTTAGAAATTTTATTTCAGTGTTCTTTTTTATACTGTAATTATATAAAGTCATTATTTATATTCTCTTTGGAATTGGCTTTGTCATCCTACCATCCCTCATTAAAGAATTAAATACAGTTTTGACATGTGTCCATCTATTTCAGAATTATGTTTTTTTTTTAATTTATTTTTTTAATTGAAGGATAATTGCTTTACAGAATTTTGTTGTTTTCTGTCAAACCTCAACATGAATCAGCCATATCAGAATTATGTTTTATAACATAAAAAATTTTACTTTGACAGCAACACAGTCAGTTATTAAAGATAGCATCTTTGTTTTCTGGATAAGATCCATACATAGGCATCAGTTAGAGAAGGTGCTTGAAGTATCATCAAGAGACTTGTGTTGTATTAAGGCTCTGTAACACCTTAAAGGAAGTGTTCCTGCTTGTACAGTTTCCTATGGTAACTTGGCATTTATCATTCAGCCTAACTCACTCCAGCAAGCATGGTTGGGAAACCATTGAGAATTGTTTTACCCAGATAACAGACCGACATATGGAAAATTTGTAGCACACGTAGTAACAAATTAATCAACACAAAGTAAGTAAATGGGAGGGCTGTGTTGTACAATAAAGTTTGACTGTTTCAGAACCTTCAGAGGCCAAGGTCAGCTTTCCAGCAAGAACTAACATAAGAAAACTCAAACAACGGCAGCCTAGGGAATCCCAGGGCTCATTAGGCTGAATGGTGGCGTAAGGACCATAAAAGCTTCAGACACAGACAAAGCCCTAGGGAGAGGAGATCTCTCCAGTCCTTACAGCCAGCCCTCAATTAGGGCTTGACTCATAAGAACACCATTAGGGCACAGACAGGGCAGCTTTGATGGTCATCTGAGGATTTCTCATTTTGCTGGCCAAAGACTATGAAAAAGGGGCTGGTGGAATGAAGAGCAGGGTAAAGTGTTCTTTCTTTGAAACTGCATAGTTCCTGATATGTAATGATGTAAGTTTCTCGGATCTCCAGTCTCCTCCCTGACACCTCTTTCTGACTCTGAAATCCTTTTTATACCTCCTGTTGTTCATCCTCTTTTTTCTTTATATACTGACATTTATCAATCTTAAATTTAAGAAATCATTTGAGTCTTGTTCTCGGTTTATACACTTAGAAGCATTCACAGAACAATGAAATTCCCACAGCATCAGGGAATTCTAGAGATAGTAGTATTTTGGAAGGTGACTACAAGATTTAGATAAGATAGGATCAAATTTACATAACAGAAGGCACTGTATTCATGGGGGCTTCCCTGGAAGCTCAACTGTAAAGAATTCCTCTGACAATGTAGGAGATGCAGGCTCAACCCCTGGGGTGGGAAGATCCCCTGAAGAAGGAAATGCTAACTCACTACAGTGGGTTCGCCAACTGGGAAATCCCATGGACAGAGGAACCTGGCAGGCTACAGTCCATGGGGGTCACGAAGGAGTCGGACATTGCTTAGCGACAATACATCAGCTAGATTCACGGCAATTCTGTCCTAAGCCTACCTAACTCTAATATAACCCATCTAGATCCTAATTCCCATTTCTCGAATTATTTCAGTTGTCTCTCTCTCTCTCTCTCTTTTTTTTTTTTTTTGCCTTTTGTATAGCTTAAATCTCTCTTGTTCTAATTTAATTCCTCTTTCTTAGGTCACTTGGTATTCTTGACCTGATGGAAAAAGAAAATGATTCTAAGGTGACAGAATTTGTTCTTCTGGGTCTATCATCATCCTTGGAGCTGCAGCTATTTCTCTTCTTAATATTTCTGTTGTTTTACATGGCCATTGTCCTGGGAAACGTCTTGATAGTGGTAACAGTGCGAGCTGATACTCACCTGCTCCAATCACCTATGTACTATTTTTTGGGCCACTTGTCCTTCATTGACCTATGCCTGAGCTGTGTTACCGTGCCCAAGATGTTAGGAGATTTCCTACGGGAGGGCAAGATCATTTCTTTTTCAGGTTGCCTGGCCCAGATCTACTTCCTGCACTTTTTGGGAGCCAGTGAGATGTTTCTGCTGACAGCCATGGCCTACGATAGGTATGTTGCCATATGTAATCCTTTGCACTACCTGACAGTCATGAGCCGCCAGCTCTGCTTTCGGATGGTTTTTGCCTGTTGGTGTGGGGGTTTTGTCCACTCTGTCACACAGGTCACACTGGTCATTCAGCTGCCCTTCTGTGGGCCCAATAGACTGGACAACTTCTACTGTGACGTCCCACAGGTCGTCAAGCTGGCCTGCACAGACACGTATGTAGTAGAGGTGCTGATGGTCTCCAACAGCGGTCTGTTGTCTCTTGTTTGCTTCTTGGCCTTGCTCTTCTCCTATGCTGTCATCCTGGTCACCCTGAGAACTCGCTTCCGCCAGGGCCAGAGCAGGGCACTCTCCACCTGTGCCTCCCACCTAACAGTGGTCAGTCTGATCTTTGGGCCGTGTGTATTCATCTACCTGAGACCTTTCTGCAGCTTCTCTGTGGACAAGGTTTTCTCTGTCTTCTACACAGTGATCACACCTATGTTGAACCCCCTCATTTATACTCTCAGAAACACTGATATGAAGACAGCCATGAAGAAGCTGAGAAAAAAACATATGACATCCTGCTGCCATGTCAAAGAATGAACAGGGAGAGGAGATTTAGAAAATATATTCTTTCATAACATACTCTTAACTCATCCTGTACCTGAGTACAGGCATGAGAACAAATTTGGTGACTTTGGTATAAAAGAGAAGGCAGTATAAAAATTATAATGCATTGTTCTTGATTATAGCTTGGAGGCATAGGTGACTTTATCAGCTGTTAAATATTAAGCAAGGACCTCAGTAGAGTTTACTGGCCTACAAATGATAACAGGAATCGAGTACTAGGGTCAAAGGGACACCTTGAAAGATGAACCCTTCTAGCCTTTTGCCTGTAAGTGGTCTTCCTTTATTCATTTCCCTTTTAAGCTCTTATCAAATGAAAAAAGATAGTACAGCTCCATTTGTGTCCTACTCCTCTAGGGTATAACATTTCCTGGTGGCCAGAAGTTCCTTCTGAGGTCTCACCAGAGAGTCTTCCGAGGCAATGCGAATCCCTTTTGTCTTGTCCCTAACAAAGTTTGAAAACATCACAAACTAGCCTGCATATTAGTGTTCACCCAGGAACCATGTTGTGCATCATGCCAAATTTTAGAAATGCAGCTGAACAACTCATTTGAATAAGCCTTAGTGAAGTTTATGTGTAAAGGAAAGGAAGTCTAAGGGTGCTGGAGTGAGGGAAACTCAGTATTTTGCTGTAGAGACTTCTTTAGAAGAAGCATTCCATTTCACCTAGAGCTTTTCTTTTAGCTGAATTATTGGGAGGGAATTGATAAGATTGTTCTTTGATTATTCACAATGTTTAAGAGTTCTGAACTCTAAAGGAAAAGAGAAAGAAATGAGCTATGGTTTAAAGCCCCCACCTACCTGGTTCCTGCCCTTGAGGTACTCATGGTTATTATTGCTCTGCCCAGATGTGCTTTGAAAAGTAAGTAATATTATTCAACTTTGTTTTTACCAATGAACTCAAATTTGTTAAATAATATCCTGTCCAAGATCATTTAGAAAAAGTGTAATTAACCAAGAAAGCTAGAAACTTTAATCAAGTTTAAGTTCATATTTTTTCTCCCCAGGAAGAGTATTAACACAGTCAGATGAACTATCTGCTTTATTTCACTTATACCTGCATAGGATCTCGAGACCTAGGAGATCCCTATAAAAGATTCACCAGAACATTTATATTTAAGATCATCTAGGTGGCTCAGTGGTAAAAATCTGCCTGCCAAGAAGGAGATGTAGATTTGATCCCTGGGTCAGGAAGATCCCCGGGAGAAGGAAATGGCAACCCACTCCAGTATTCTTGCCTGGGAAATCCCATAGACAGAGGATGCTGGTGGGCTTCAGGGTCACAAAGGGTCGGACATGACAGCGACTAAACAACAACTACAACAGACCTATGACATAAGGCTCTTTGCAACTTTTTATGCCTGTGAAAAGGAATTTATTCTGCTTCAGTTCAGTTCAGATCAGTTCAGTCGCTTAGTCGTGTCTGACTCTTTGCAACCCCATGGACTGCAGCATGCCAGGCCTCCCTGTCCATCACCAACTCCTGGAGTTTACCCAAACTCATGTCCATTGAGTCAGTGATGCCATCCAACCATCTCATCTTCTGTTGTCCCCTTCTCTTGCCTTCAATCTTTCCCAGCATCAGGGTCTTTTCCAATGAGTCAGTTCTTTGCATCCGGTGGCCGAGGTATTGGAGTTTCAGCTTCAATCAGTCCCTCCAATGAACACTCAGGACTGATCTCCTTTAGGATGGACTGGTTGGATCTCCTTGCAGTCCAAGGGACTCTCAAGAGTCTTCTCCAAAACCACAGTTCAAAAGCATAAATTCTTTGGTGCTCAGCTTTCTTTATAGTCCAACTCTCACATCCATACATGACTACTGGAAAAATCATAGCCTTGACTAGACAGACCTTTGTTGACAAAGTGATGTCTCTGCTTTTTGATATAATGTCTAGGTTAGTCATAAATTTCCAAGGAGTAAGTGTCTTTTAATTTCATGGCTGCAGTCACCATCCACAGTGATTTTGGAGCCCAGAAAAATAAAGTCAGTCACTGTTTCCACTGTTTCCCCATCTATTTGCCATGAAGTGATGGGACTAGATGCCATGATCTTAGTTTTCTGAATGTTGAGCTTTAAGCCAACTTTTTCACTGTCCTCTTTCACTTTCATCAAGAGGCTCTTCAGTTCTTCACTTTCTGCCATAAGGGTGGTGTCATCTGCATATCTGAGGTTATTGATATTTCTCCTGGCAATCTTGAGTCCAACTTGTGCTTCATTCAGTCCAGTGTTTCTCATGATGTACTCTGCATATAAGTTAGAAAAGCAAGGTAATATACAGCCTTGACATACTCCTTTTCCTATCTGGAACCAGTCTGTTGTTCCATGTCCAGTTTTAACTTTTGCTTCCTGACCCACATACAGATTTCTCAAGAGGTAGGTCAGGTGGTCTGGTATTTCCATCTGTTTCAGAATTTTCCACAGTTTATTGTGATCCACACAGTCAAAGGCTTTGGCATAGTCAATAAAGCAGAAATAGATGTTTTTCTGGAGCTCTCTTGCTTTTTTGATGATCCAGCGGATGTTGGCAATTTGATCTCTGGTTCCTCTGCCTTTTCTAAAACCAGCTTGAACATCTGGAAGTTCATGGTTCTGTTTACTAAATAATGGTTCTGTTTACTAAATATTTCAATAAAAATATTTGAAGAATATTTTTATATTTGTTCTCTTTATTTGCTAATCAATTGCTATAGGTAGGATTTTCTGATTACTTAGTTTAAAAAGTATACTTCAGTGAAAAAAATGTCTGAAATTCTACCTGATACCATGATTTACAAGATAATTTGCAATATTCATCTCTATGTAAGAGCTTTCTTTACATTGGAATAAAGAGTGGATTTGGATTTTCATTTTTATGCTGGGAGTTAGTGACTTTATGTTTAATAAACTGTTTATATATATATATATATATATATATGTATGTATGTGTGGGTGTGTGTATGTATATGTGGCTACAGAAGGACTTCTCAAAGACCGGGAACAAAACTACCACCTGGGTGATTTCTTAACAGGATGAATGAGGGTGCATGGCATCCCTGGTAAAGATTACGCCCTCCTGTTTCTCTTTCACTCCAATGATATTCCCACAGAGAGCTATTGTCTACCATAAGTATCCAGAAGGGCTGACAGGAGGAAACTGCCAGTCAGAGTAGTGTGTGAGTTGACAGGAGGGATTAAGTGGTGCTGAGTCAGCCAGGCACATTGCAGGGACATGAAGCTCCAGGCTATCTTATAGTATCAGCTGACTGCAACATCCCCTTTTGTTAATGTCTCTTTCATAAGAAAATTGAAGGCCTTAGGAAATCACACTTATTAGAGTGTTACAAGTGTTATTTTGTTTAACTTTCCTGAGAGCCCTGTGGGGCAGAAACTATTATTGTCCTCATCGAACAAAGAGATAATTGAGATAATTGAGAGGTCAAGTCTCTTGTCCACAAATAGTGGAGCTGGACCATGATGAGGATGTCAAACTCAACGTCCACATCTCACCTCTCTGCTCTACTCCCTCAGGCATCTGGGCTCACATATTGTCTTCAAATACTATTCACCTTCCCCAGGTGGATATTGAGAGCCTTTATAATTAGATATTTGGGTGACCTGTTGATGACTAGGGGAACCCCCAAATGGCAAAATGTCTACCACATTTCCAAGCACATAATAGGCATTCAACAAACAGCTGTTAAATTAATGAATGGATATTAAATTAATAATGAATTCATAAAGGAACAATGAATGAGTGAGTATTAAAGGATCCAAAAATAAGATTTATTTATTAAAGGAACATCTTCCCGGAAATGTTTTTTTTAGATGAGGAGTAAGCACTGTGATGGCATGCTGACTTCTTTTCCATGACACTTCATAATTTTAGGGCTCGTAGAGGTAATAATTTTGCAATAAGAAAGTTTCTGTTATCTTATTGTGTATGTGTGTATATATACACATACATATATGACCTAGCATGTAATCTCCTGTGTTCTGACCACCATATTTTAGAAGTCCTGTTGATATCTGGAACTGGTAGCATGATATTCAGAAAAGCAAGATACTGTCTTTTGCGTTATCAGTTGTCTGCTGAGTGCTAAGTCGCTTCAGTTGTGTCCAACTCTTTGTGACCCTATGAACTGTAGCCTGCTGGTCTTCGTCCATGAGATTCTCCAGGCAAGAATACTGGAGTGGGTTGCCATGACCTCTTCCAGGGGATCTTCCTGACCCAGGGATTGAACCCACCCATGTCTTTTATGTCTCCTGCGTTGGCAGACAGGTTCTTTACCATTAGCATCACCAAAAAGTTTTATTAATAACCTTATAAAATTTCTGTTTTTCAGACTGTATGTGGTCGATATTATCTACAGAATTCACAGGGCTTCTCAGGTGACGCTAGTGGTAAAAACCCACCTCCCAAAGCAGGAGACATAGAAGATACAGGTTTGATCCCTGGGTAGGAAGATCCCCTGGACAAGGAAACGGCAACCCACTCCACTATTCTTGCCTGGAGAATTCCCATGGACAGAGGAACCTGGTGGGCTACAGTGCATAGGGTCAGAAAGAGTCAGACAAAACTGAAGTGACTTAGCAAGCATGCATACACAGAGTTCACAATTCAAATGCCCTGAGCCCACTTGCATGGCTTGCCTGAGCTTCTTCAGGTCTGCCTCCCTGAGGCTGGTTCGTAGCACTGTGTTTGTGTGTGCCTTTGGACTGAAGGGCTCTGAGTGCGAAGTGTGTGGCTACAGCCTGGACATCTGTGCTGCAGAATCCACATTCATACATGAGAGATCTCTTGTATTGGGATTTGGAACCAGAAAATGTGGACTGGGAACTGAGAACCAAAACTTGCTTTATTCATCCTGCCATGTCTGATGGGTTTTAAATTTGAACCTGGCCTTCCAGTGGTTAGTTATAAGAGTATGAGAACATTATTTTCTATGATAAAATTAAAATTCATGTAAATTTTGTTACCTTGATTCATAGCTTTTAAAAAAATTTTTGTTCGATTATATTTTATTTATTTTTATTTATATTTGATTAGTTTCTGCTGTTCAACAAAGTGAATCAGTTATACATATACATATACACATACACACTCTTTTAGATTCTTTTCCCACATAGGTCATTACAGAGTGCTGAGTAGAGTTCCCTGTGTTATACATTAGGTCCTTATTAGTTATTTATTTGTATATAGTAGTGTTTATATGTGAATCCTAACCTTCCAATTAAATCCCCCCTCTCTCCCATCTATCCCCTCCTTTATTCCCTGGAAATGATATTTATTTTCTGTAATTCTTTTTCTATTTTGTAGATAAGTTCATTTGTACCCTTTGTCTTAGATTCCACAATAACCAATATCATATGATATTTGTCTTTCTCTGTCTAATTTACTTCACTCAGTATAGCTTTTAGACATGGTACATGGGTTCTATTTGTACTCTTGCTTTGGGTCCCACAGATGCTTGAGGTGGGTCTGCCCCTTCTTTCAAGCTCTTGGAGTCCTTTGGGGTACTGAAGTAAGTGGAAGGCGACAAAGACAAGTCTGATTCATGAAGTCACGGGAGAGTTATTGACTTCACATTTCCAGAACACGTGGGAGCAAAGACTGCACATTTATGGCCTAGCTCTAAACACCTTGTGAATGAGTCAAGAATAGTAAGAACAAAGTAAGGAAGCCAATAATAATAAAAGCAGGGTTTTATTTGTTGTAGGGTTAGTGGTCCAAAAGGTAATACTGAGTACCATCCTTCGCTTTACCTTGTGCCAACTTTGAGCAAATTGTGCACAACTATATAGGAATGATTTGAATTTTAACTAGCTATTTACCAAGTCATCTTCAATATAGTTTTACAGAGTCATTTATTTGGGATTTTTAGAAACAGAAGCTTTCTTACAGTCAAATTATTCCCTCTTAGAGCCCTAGAAATTATTCAGCGTTATGAAAAAGAAGTCAATGTTTACTCCTCATCTAGAAGAAACATTTCCAGGCAGATGTTCCTTTAATAAATAAATCCTATTTTTGGATCCTTCTATATTCATTCATTCATTATTCCTTTCTGAGTTCATTATTAATTTATTATCCATTCATTGATTGAGCAGCTATTTGCTAAAAGCCTATTATGTGCTTGGAAATGTGGTAGACATTTTGCCATTTGGGGGTTCCCCCAGGCATCAACAGGTAACCCAGACATCTAATTATAAAGGCTCTCAATATCCACCAGGAGGAGGTGAATAGTATTTGAAGACAATATGTGAGCCCAGATGCCTGTGTGAGTAGAGCAGAGATGTGAGAAGTGTGGACGCTGGAGTTGGACATTCTCTTTGTGGTCTAGCTCCACCACTTACCAGAGGATAAGTGACTTAACCTCTCAATATCTCTTTGTTCAATGAGGAAAATAATAATATCTGCCCCACAGGGTTCTCAGGAAACTTAAACAAAATAAACAACTTAAACAAAATAATAACAAAAAATAGGACTTGTAAAGCTCTAAAAAGTGTGTCTACAGGTGGTCAGAACTTACTAAATACTGACTGGTTATATTAACATTATTGCTAACTGTTCTGTTCAATGGGAAACAAAAGCTGAAAGAAGATTGTACAATTTTTTGATCCTAGAGAATCAAAGGAAGCAAAAAGGACCTAGAGATTTCAATCCTAGACCCCTGCCACATGGCAATAAAACTCCTGATAACTCGCTCATTCATACTGCGACTAGCTTTGACATAGGAAATTTCATGTTAGGTAATATATGTGTACTCAGAATAAGGTAAAAATAATCACATTTGGAATATTAAAAAATATTCTGTACTTTCAAGGCTTTTATACCATCTTTTTAAAATCTAAGTATTTTGTTAAAATTTCACAACAGTTTCAAATCTACAGAATAGTTGCAAAGACAGTGCAGACAGTTTCTGTATACTTCACTTCCTCTATTGTTAATTTCTTACATTACTATGGTATACCTGTCACAACTAATCAACCAATACTGCCACATTAACTAAACACCCCTTTATTGATACTCTAGCCCCATCACAGAATAATCAACTGTTGCCAGCAGCAACAAAAGACACTTTTTAAATGCTGCAATTTAAGTCCTTTTTGCCTCAGAAAAATCACTAGCCAAGGTGCATTTTCATGTTATTTGGGTTATTATATCTTTCATGGTGTATGGTGGTACCATTCAAGCACACAGAACTTTAGCTGAGACCTGAAAGTTCACACTGTAATTCACTGAGTAAATTTTATACTCGATTTTACAGGTGTAATCCTCAACTCGAGTCAAGCCTCCCTGACCTAAATCCCTAAGAAACTGGTTCATGTAGTAATAGGACTGAGGCACTGTCTTCACAGTGCTATTAAATTAAACATTTTGCTTATCTTCTAGAACTTCAACAAATTTTAAAATGAAGTAAAATATGCTATTAGTCGTCTAAGCAAATATTTATTGTTGAGAAAGGGCCCAATACAGTGATACTGAGAATCACCTCCCTTCTCTTGCCCCGATTTTGAGTAAATTAGGTGAAACTGTGGAAATGGCCTGTGTACTTATTACCTAGTTGTTTATCAAGTAGCCTTCAATATAGTTTTAAAAGGAGTGGTTTAGATGTCTTTACATTTGTATTTTTTCTGTCCAGCTGCTACCCAATCACCGGCCCCACAAGTCCCTCAGGGTTGTGATGAGACATAAAGATTGCTGATGGTTTCTTTCTTTTGGCAGCCGGGAATATAGAAAGAAGTTCTTGCAGGCCAAGATCAGAAGCTATGGCATGGTTTTAAACTCATGAAGTTCTATCTTTGAGAAAGAAAGGGAGAAGGTTAGACATTGTACATATGCTGGGTTCTGCCTAACAGCCTTGTCTTTCTTCTGCCTTATCTGTGGTGGTTTAGTCACTAAATAGTGTCCAACTCTTGCGACCCCATGGACTGTAGCCCACCAGGTTCCTCTGTCCATGGGATTCTCCAGGCAAGAATACTGGAGTGGGTTGCCACTTCCTAGGGAGAAGGTTAGAGAAAGAGAAAGAGAAGGAAAAAAACAAACAGATGATCAAACTCAGGACTTTATCTTCGGCTGTAGCATAGTCCTTTCTGTGAAACGTGGCACATACATGAGAGAAGCATCACTATACAGATCTGTTTTTTAGTGTGAATTTCTGGATATACGTCACATTTCTATCTCAGAAAATTTTATTGATCCAAGAAGATCTCAGGTTGTCCAAATCCATGTTGTGGGACCACACTCAGGAAGACAGCCAGAGTAAGTTTTTACCTGGAATGCCAGGTTAACAACTGGTGAAAGAGACAGAGGTAATGTTATTGATATAAATAATATTCATGCATAAAGGGAAATCTTAAATTCTTCATCTGCTTTGCAATTTTTGTTCTGGTAATACTGTTAATTAAAGAAGTAGTTTGCTACAGTTTAAAGTGTCTATCCTATTATTCAATTGGACTTTAGTCCTAGTTTTACCATTAACAGTGGAACCTCGATAATTCAGTTTCCTCTCTGCATTTCATTTGTTTCACCAGTGGTTAAAGAATGGGAATAAAACAAGTCAAGCGATCTCTCATATTCTTTTTACTTACTGTTGTTGTTCAGTCACACAGTCGTGTCTGACTCTTTGCAACCCCATGGACTGCAGCACTCCAGGCTTCCCTGTCCTTCACCATCTTTATATTTAGATTTCAGATATTACATAAATCTATAAGGCTTTGAGAGAGTCTTTTAAAGTTACTACTCTAAAATGAATGGTTTTATGTCAAGAATAGGTTTTTATTCATCTTTTTATGTTCACAACACAGTACCAGACACAGAAAAAATGCTCAGTAAATAATTACTAAGTGATGGTTTAGTTGCCAACTCTTGCGACCCCATGGACTGTAGCCTGCCAGGCTCCTCTGTCCATGGGATTCTCCAGGCAAGAATACTGGAGGGATTGCCATTTCCTTCTCCAGGGGATCTTCCCGACCCAGGAATTGAACCCAGGTCTCCTGAATTACAGACAGATTCTTTACCATCTGAGATTGAGCAATTACTGAGTGAAAAGTGAAAGTGAAGTGAAGTCGCTCAGTTGTGTCCGACTCTTTGCGACCCCATGGACTGTAGTGTATCAGGCTCCTCTGTCCATGGGATTTTCCAGGCAATAGTGCTGGAGTGGGTTGCCATTTCCTTCTCCAGACTAAGTGAAAGGACAAATAAATATCTGTGCTATGTGAAATATAGAAACATGTGTATAGTCTACATTGTGTTACATTAACTCATTTGCAGATTTTTCAACTCTATTTGTTTAGACACTATTGTATAAAGAGTTTGCTGTGGGATGGAGCTTGATATTAGGAAAAAGATCCAGAATATCTGGTCTCTGTCATTTGCAGATTGCTCACAGGAGAAACTAAGGCTGAGCCTTTTCCCTCAGAAAATTTTAGTGAGCTGCAATCTTGCTATTTGTTGTAATTGAAATAATTTAGGTAGGTCTGTGGAATAGTAGCAATGCTGTTTCTTTAGCAGCATAGATTCCATTATACCTATACCTAGTATATATTCTTTGGCATCTTTGTGGAGAGGCCAAATTTGACCTAGTCTGATACTAATGCTCCTGAAAGGGTTGGCTTTGCACCAGTCTCATACTGATGCTCCTGAAATTCCATCACGAAAATGATCTTGACTTAGATTTGCAGATCACATTGTTTCTGTATCTGTTAATTGACGATCCTCAGCATTTGTGGCATTATTCTCTCATAAAGGAGGACTGAAGTTAATAGAAGTGAGGAAAATCTTAAATCACACAGCCTATACGAAGCAGAGCTATGAGTCAAGCCCAGTTTTTCGATCTCTGTGCTCTTTCCCCTAACGAAGATAGTAGAAAGGCTCTTGAGCTTTAGACTTGGATTAATTTCATGGGCTACTGAGTTAGATTCAAAATAACGTTGAGATAGTCACTATTTAGGAAAAGTAAAACAGCTGTATAAGCATCTTTGGGTATCCTTGCTTGACTCCTAAAGAAAGCCTTGCAGGGACATAAACTACATTGTTCTTTTTTGTTCAGTTGCTCAGTAATGTCCAACTCTTTGCGACCCCATGGACTGTAGCACGCCAGGCTTCCCTGTCCTTCACCATCTCCCGGAGCTTGTTCAAACTCACATCCATTGAGTCGGTGATGCCATCAAATCATTTTATTCTCTGTCATTTTCTCCTCCTGACTTCAATCTTTCCAAGCATCAGGGCCTTTTCTAATGATTTGGCTATTCGTATCAGGTAGCCAAAGTATTGGCGTTTCAGCTTCAGCATCAGTCCTTCCAATGAATATTCAGGATTGGTTTCCTTTAGGATTGACCAGTTTGATCTTCTTGCTGTCAAGAGTCTTCTCCAACACCACAGTTCAAAAACATCAATTTTCTTCAGCACTCAGCCTTCTTTATGGTTCAAGTCTCACATCCATACATGACTACTGGAAACACATTGTTCTTATTTCAGTTAAAAATGTATTTGAAAGGTTTGTTGCCAGAAGTAGATGTATTTTCTAAGATTTTGACAAGTTTGGAAATACATATAAATGGAAATTAGGAGATGGACATGATAAGAAGGTTAGTGTCCTAAGTTGGCTGCTATATAGGCCTCCCTTCCTCCAGTCACAGGTAATGCTAGGTAATGCTAATCATATATTCACTTAACACTGTTCTATGTACATAAGTGCTTTATATGGAACACATATGTAATCTTTACAATACTTATGAGGTATATATTAATCTTATCCACCTTTTGCATTTGAAAAAAATAGGCAAAGGGAGCTAAGTAATTTTCCTAAAGTCATAGTGCTAGCAAGAATTGTAGTAGAGGTAGAATTTGAATCTAGAAAAACTGGGTTTCAGACCTCTTTGAACAAGTGGTCTTTACCACTGTCTGTTCCTGCTGTCCTCTTACCCTGAGAATCTTTATTTATAATCCCCCAAGTCATCCAAAATAAATTCCAACACTTCAACTTAACTCACAGGGTTCTTTTATGACTTGACAAACTCTTCCTTTTCATCCTCATTTCCTGACATTTCCATCCATGGATTCTGTGCTGAATCACATCAAACCTGTTAATGTTTCCCATAGAAGATGCTATGATGATTTACATCCAATATTTATATCATATATTCTATTCACTATTCACTTCCTGCCTTGTCCACTTTTCTGTGCTCACACCCTGCAGGGTCATCTTCAGGTTAGCTCTAATTCACATTCCAAAATTCCACTCAATGATAACCTTGTGTAGAAATGTGTTCCTGACTCTCCTGGACATCTTTACCCTTATCTCAGAGAACTGTGATTATAAATTTTTGAGTGGACCTCCTCTATTTGATTGTCAGTTCATGACAAATAAAATGATATCCAGATTAATGATCAACACCACATCACTTGCTATTGCATTCTTATTGTAAATTAAATTTGAGCAAAGTAGAACAGAAACTGTGTATGTTGCAATGATCTTGCCAGTTTCACTAGTAGTCTTTCTCTCCAAATACTACATATAATTAAAAAGTAAATAAACCCTTCCTGATTAGCAGAAAAGGGATACAGTATTTTGATTATGCAGAAGGTTTAAGAATTTCCAATGAGAAAGAAGATATGGTGATTTTGATGCCATCAGCCCCAGAAGCATGAATATTGGTTTAAAAAATTGAGTTCCAATTTCCTAGGTCCAAGTAGTAATGCCAGTCACAAGCTCCATGACCTTGGGCAAATTATTTCCTCTCTTTGTTCTTCAGTTTCCTCATCTCTAAAGTGGGAATAATGATGATAGCCTATCTCATAAGATTTTTATGAAAATTAAATATGAGTTTTAACTGGCACGTAGCAAGTACAACATAAGTGTTTTCTCTTATTATCTACATATTTTTCAATCCTTATGATCTTACCAGCTGGTGGTAACTGAGTACAGGTTGACTTTCCTGTTATAGTGTCATAGAGGATTTGAAGATTTAAGGACACAGAGCACATCTTCCTATCAAAGGACTTCACACCATAAGAGAGCAATTATTTTTTAAATGCAATTGTTTTTTCATGAGATGTTTATCTTTCTCTGATCTATTTATCATCTATCATCTATCTGTCCATCTATATCTATACTCATCAATCTATCATTATCAATTATCTATCACCTTTCTATTTATCATTCTGTCTTTCATCATTCATTTAAGAGTTTGTGTATTTTGTGGGTTCTAGGATCAGAATAAAACAATTCAAATATCAGCCCCTTCTGCTCAGTGGTTAAGAATACACCAGCAATGCGGGAGACTTGGGCTCGATCCCTGGGTCAGGAAGATCCCTTGGAGGAGAGCATGGCAATCCACTCCAGTATTCTTGCCTGGAAAATTCCATGGACAGAGGAGCCTGGCGGGTTACAATTCATGGGGTCACATAGAGTTGGACACAACTGAGCACACACACATTGTGAGGATAGAATGAAGTAAAATAAGATAATTGTTTAGCTTACAATCCTGCACATAGAAAAGTGCTTAATAGTACTTAATTACCATTACTAATAGTATTTCTACAATGAAAATGAGCTGATTATGGTTTGTCTCAGGAATAAAATTAAATATGGATTTTAATATTGTCTCTTAGTTGTCTATATAGCTTTTATATAATCACTGACTAGATCAAATTACAAATTCTACTTACTAGAGAGATTTCACTTCATAGAATCAAATTATAAAGTAAAGCATTTCGTAAATACAAAAGTGTTATATAGATGATCTCATTTTATTTCTATAACAGCTTTGTGAGGCCAAAACTTTATCATCCATCTTTTATAGATGAGAAAACCAATATTCAGAGAAAGTAAGTAGATTTACCCAAAGTTAACGGTAGGTGAAGGTACTCAAATCACTCAGCTATGGGCAGTGCTCTTTCCACTATCCGTGCAGAAAAGGGGTTTGATTCAGAGAAAACATTTGCATAATTCAGAGAAGCTATTTTCATTCTGAGGATCTTTATTATTTTTTTCTTTATTTTATTTTCATTTATTTTTATTAGTTGGAGGCTAGTTACTTTACAATATTGTAGTGGTTTTTACCATACATTGACATGAAAGCAGGAATAGAAGGAACATACCTCAACTTAATAAAAGCTATATATGACAAACCCACAGAAAACATTATTTTCAATGGTGAAAAATTGAAAGCATTTCCCCTAAAATCAGGAACAAGACAAGGGTGCCCACTCTCACCACTACTATTCAACATAGTTTTGGGAGTTTTGGCCACAGCAATCAGAGCAGTAAAAGAAATAAAAGCAATCTGAGGATCTTTAAATTTTGTCTCTTGATTCATCTCTTTCAAGAATTCATCTCTGATTATTTCATCCAGTACTTTTTCTGTATGCCTTAAGCACTTCTGTATGTAACTTGTAAAACAATTCATACAATTATAAAATACTACCATTATCTGTATGGGAAATTTTATTCCTCATTCTTAACTATAATTGCAAGGACAAAGAGTTATCTGGGGTTTTTCAAGGCAAAAGTATTAAGGATGATAAAAGTTTCAGTAATTTTTAAATTTTTCAACTCTTTAGCACAAAATGTGTATGCTAGTCATTCAGTCGTGTCTGACTCTTTTCACCCCATAGACTGTAGCCCACCGGTCTCCTCTGTCTATGGAATTCCTCAAGCGAGAATACTGGAGTGGGTAGCCATTCCCTTCTCCAGGGGATCTTCCTGACCCAGGAATTGAATCCAGGTATCCTTCACTGTAGGCGGATTCTTTACCATCTGAGCCACCATATAGGACAAAGTATTTTCCTACGTAAAATACTTTGGATTGTATTGTATTCTATCCAGTACATAAGACAAAGTATTTCTCTGTATAGTTTGATGTATTCCTTACTGGCAAGCGAAGCTGAACTTCTTTATGCAGGTCAAAGATTAGGACTCTTTGGCCCGTTTTTTGATTGGGTCATTTATTTTTCTGGAATTGAGCTGCAGGAGTTGCTTGTATATTTTTGAGATTAATCCTTTGTTGCTTCGTTTGCTATTATTTTCTCCCATTCTGAAGGCTGTCTTTTCACCTTGTTAATAGTTTCCTTTGTTGTGTAAAAGCTTTTAAGTTTCATTAGGTCCCATTTGTTTATTTTTGCTTTTATTTCCAATATTCTGGGAGGTGGGTCATAGAGGATCCTGCTGTGATTTATGTCGGAGAGTGTTTTGCCTATGTTCTCCTCTAGGAGTTTTATAGTCTCTGGTCTTACATTTAGATCTTTAATCCATTTTGAGTTTATTTTTGTGTATGGTGTTAGAAAGTGTTCTAGTTTCATTCTTTTACAAGTGGTTGACCAGTTTTCCGCTGATTCATGTCAATGGATGGCAAAAACCACTACAATATTGTAAAGTAATTAGCCTCCAACTAATGAAAATAAATGAAAAAAAAAAAAAAAAGAGTAGGACTCAAACTCTTCCAACATTAATTTATAAGCATAGGTTGTTGATGAGCTAGGGAGTCAATGTATATGTTGTTCTCAGTCACTAAAAATAACTTAATTTTAAATTGCATTGAAACTTCCAACCTAATTTAGAAACTAGAAACTGAGTCATTCTCCCTTGATTAAGTAGAATGTTATTCTTTTAAAGTTGATCTGTATATATTATATTAAAAGGTTCATTTAGGAATTTTAGACATCAAATCTAAAATGCTAACTCCTTGCTTATATCTTTAGCCTCAAAAATTAATTTATCCATTTAATACATAAAGTGTTTTCTGATTAGAATTTCTGATGTGGGGGTGGGCAGTGTGAGATCAGAGAGAGAGAGAGATGGAGAGAGAGGGACAAGATGATTATGAAGGAAAACATTTGGGAGAAAGGAACTGTAGGTCTAAGCATAATAGCAAATCAAATGAGAGTCAATAATGTGGTAAGACAATTAATGATGAAAAAATATCCATAGAGTATACTCAAGAAATATAAATATTTTCCTCTGCTATATTTAACATCACTTAAATGTTTTCATAAGGCTGTTCCTGTTAGGCTTTACCTGCTTACAATGGTTTATAACATTTATTTTTGCAGAGAAACAGAGCCACTGGACCAATTCTGCCTGGATCTCCATGGAAGTAGTCAACAATGTTACCGAGTTTATATTTTTAGGACTTTCCCAAGATCCTGGAACGCAACTGATACTCTTTGCTCTATTCCTCCTCTTCTACATGGTGATCCTGGGGGGAAACCTGCTCATTTTGCTTATGGTTTTTTCTGATCCCCGGCTTCACACACCCATGTATTTCTTCCTCAGTAACTTGTCCTTTGTGGACATCGCCTATTCCTCAGCCACAGCACCCAAGATGATTGCAGACTTTGTTTCTGAGGAAAAGATTATTTCCTACTGGGGCTGTGTAACTCAGATGTTTACCTTCCACTTTTTCGGTTGCGCTGAGATTTTTGTTTTGACTGTCATGGCTGTTGACCGTTATGCTGCCATCTGCCAGCCGCTCCGTTATACCACCGTCATGAGTACCACCACTTGCACTGTGCTGGCGTCACTGTCCTGGCTGGGAGCCCTGGCTCACTCCTTTGTTCAGACCCTCCTGACCTTTCAGTTACCCTTCTGCAGCTCTCAGATCATTGACCACTACTTTTGCGATGTCCACCCAGTTCTAAAACTTGCCTGCGCTGACACAACCCTAGTAAACATGTTGGTGATTGCCAACAGTGGTCTCATCTCCCTGGGGTGTTTCCTCATTCTTCTGGCCTCCTACACAGTAATTCTATTTAGTCTTCGGAAGCAGTCTGCTGAGGGCCGGCGCAAGGCTCTCTCTACCTGTGCGTCTCACTTCACTGTAGTAACTTTCTTCTTTGTCCCTTGTATCTTCATTTACCTCCGTCCCTCCACCACTTTCCCACTGGATAAGGCTGTGTCTGTGTTCTATACAACCATCACCCCAATGCTAAACCCACTCATCTACACTCTGAGGAATAAGGATGTAAAGAATGCCATGGATCGGGTGTGGAATCACAAAGTCTCCTTGAAGGAAAAGCAGAAGGCATAGTTTGTTAGAATTACAAAATCAGGATTAGTTGATACCTTCCAAGGCCCTTAACTCCTTAATAATTTTAAGGAATAGTCTCTGACATTCAACTATGTCATATTTCTCTTTTAACGGGGAATAATTTGAGGCTATTTCATCTTTTTGCCTCTAGGTGAGCTAAACTTAAACCTTTCCATACTGGCTAGGCTTATCCTCGATTATTTCTAGAGTGGAAGAGTAAACACTTCCGCTCTTGTCTCATTGAACTACTTTCAGTTCAGTTCAGTCGCTCAGTTGTGTCCAACTCTTTGTGACCCCATGAATCGCAGCATGCCAAGGCCTCCCTGTCCATCACCAACTCCGGAGTTTACTCAAACTAATGCCCATCGAGTAGGTGATGCCATCCAGCCATCTCATCCTCTGTCGTCCCCTTCTCCTCCTGCTACTACTTTAGATCCCTTCAATTCAAATCCAATACTCTTAAGACATAATTCAATAGTTTAGAATGGAGTTACAAGTAAAAGTTATCTCTGAGGAATTGGACAATTTCTCCTAAAAAATGTCCATCTTCCTAGGAACTTCCTTCCTTATCCCTCTCTTTCTCCCTCTTTCTTCCCTGCTGTTTTTCCTTTTTTCCTTCCTTCCTGCCTTCCTTTCTCTGACCCTTCTTTGTTTCCCAAAATCAGGCAGTAAACCTCCCATGTGGAGGTAGGACAACCTTACTGCCAGAGATGGGGACTCTGGGTGAGAAACCTGTGTAAACAAACCTTATTACTTTAGTTGACTATCCCAAGTCCAGACTAAATTTAGGTTCTTCACTAACTAAACACCCAGAGCCTACTTTTTTTTTTTTTTTGTCCTGTTAATTTGAAAGATTGATGCTGAGTAATAAGATGCCGGGATTCTTGGCCTCCGGAGGAGACGAATTCAATCCGGGGCCAGAGACGAGGCTGGATTGCTCAGAGTTTTGTGTAATAAAATTTTATTAAAGTATAAAGGAGACAGAGAAAGCTTCTGACATAGGCATCAGAAGGGGGCAAAAGAGTACCCCCTGCCAGTCTTCAGCTGTATGTTATATAGTCACTGCTGCTGCTGCTAACTCACGTCAGTCATGTTCAACTCTGTGTGACCCCATAGACAGCAGCCCACCAGGCTCCCCCGTCCCTGGGATTCTCCAGGCAAGAACACTGGAGTGGGTTGCCATTTCCTTCTCTAGTGCATGAAAGTGAAAAGTGAAAGTGAAGTCGCTCAGTCATGTCTGACTCCGACCCCATGGACTGCAGCCTACCAGGCTCCTCCGTCCATGGGATTTTCCAGGCAAGAGTACTGGATGGGGTGCCATTGCCTTCTCCGTATATAGTCACTAGCAATCTGTTAATGAAAAGAAAGGAATGTCTTAAAACTCAGAATGGCACCGGATAATTCATCCCAGGCCATAAAACGATTGATTTGAATCTTGTAGAAGGGCAGATTACCATACAAATAGTTTTGTTTACATAGATTAGGGGAACAATATCTGAGTATAACATACAGGTTTGTCAAGTAGGTTCCGAGCCATTTGGCAGAAATTGAAGACAGAGTCTGGGGTACATTAACATAGCTTAAGACAAACGTTTCCGTAAGAAAAAAGGTATTGGTTAACTCAAGGTTTGAGAATAGTTAGCTTCAGGTGAAACCAGGTGTCATGGCAACACAGCATTTGAAGAGAAACCTCCTTTTAAATTTGTATAGAGAAGGGAAAAAAATATAGCCAGTTTGTTTCCTCCTGCCGCTTAAGAGAGATAAAAGTGTCTGGCACTTGCAGTCCATTTTCTCCATTTGAAGACCCCTGGCCTTCCTGCCTGTTACCCTCTCAAATTCCTGATGAATGTGTTTCTTTGTTCAAAAAGTATAAAGACTGCTGGCCTTGGCCACTTCTTTAGGTCCCATGTCTATGAGACCTCCATGTGCATGAATTAAAATGTTTCTTTTTCTTCTGTTAATCTGTCTTGTGTCAATTTTATTATTAGTCCAGCCACAAAAACTTAAGACAGGTAGAAGGGTAAAGGGGGAAATATTCCCCCTTCTGACAATTTGTCATTGTTTAAGTCGCTAAGTCATGTCTGACTCTTTGCAACCCCATGGGCTGTCCCTGACAATATTTAGGATTAAATTTAACCATGAAAGATCTGTACACTGCAAAGTGTAAGACCTTTGTGAAAGATATTGAAGAAGATACAATTAAGTGGAAAAATAATCCCATATTCATAGATCAGAAAACTAATATGTCTTTAACATATTGTTAAGATGTCCATATTACCCAAAGTAATCTACAGATTCAACACAATCCTTATCAAAATTCCAGTGGTATTTTTTTTTTTTTTTTTTTACAGAAATCAGAAACACAAGTCTAAAATTCTTTTGGAAACTTAAGAGACAGTAAATAGTCAAAAAATCCAGAAAGAAGAAACTGGCAGCCTCATACTTCCTGATTGCAAACTACATACAAAACTATGGTAATCAAAACAATATGATATTGATACAAAAACAGAAACAGATTAATGGAATAGAACAGAAATCCCAGAAACAAATCTGTGTATATATGATTAACTGATTTTTGAAAAAGCACCAAGAATATACAATGAAAAAAGAATAGTGTCTTCAGTAAATGGTGCTGGAAAACCTGGATAATCCACATTCGAAGGAATGAAACTGGGCCCCTATTTTATAAAACTTAGAGTTTAGTATTTAAGATCTTGGGTGAAACTACGAGTGGTGCACTATATTGTCAGTATCAGGGGTTCTGGAGCCAAGGGGAATTACACTTTTAGTTGAGAAATTGTGATTTATAATGAAAAATATACATTTGGTCTTTGTCTTCACTTCTGACACAGAGCTCCTAAAACCCTTGGAATTTCCTGGTAAGAAAAGCTATAAAATGTTTTTGTTATGCTAATGAAATATGATGACATAACATTTAATGACTTGACTTTTGGAAAGCACCCATGGACAGGATGGGGCTGATTGCCAGGACGAAGAACCTTATGATGGAAGGGATGGAACTTTCATGTCCCACTCCTTGGGCTCGGATAGGGGAGAGGTCTGGAGGCTGACTCAATCAACAATGGTCAATTATTTAGTAAATCATGACTATGTAATGAAGCCTCCATAAAAGCCCAAAAGGATTAGGTTCAGAGAGCTTATAGGTTGGTGAACATGCAGCGGTGCTGGAAGAGGGGCTCTCCGGTGAGGGCATGAAAACTTGCTCCCTTTCCCCCTATCTATCTCTTCCATCTGGTTGCTCCTAAGTTATAACTTTTACAAAAAAACCATAAACCAGTGTCAGTAAAGTCAGTTTTTTTGAGTACTGTGAGTCACTCCAGCAAATTAACTGAAACCAGGGAAGGGGCCATGGGAACCTTTAATTTATTGCTGGTTGGTCAGAAGCACAAGTTACACTCAATTGACATCTGAGCTGTGTGTGTGTGGGAAGATCAGCCCTGTTAAGACAAAATCCTTAACCTGTGGGATATGCCTTCTCAGGGTAAATAGTGTCTGAACTGAATTAAATTCTAGGGACACTCAGCTGGTTTTCAGAGCCTTGTGTGTTGAATGTGTAGGGGTAAAACTCCTCCACACACAAATATCAGAATTTGGTGATCAGGACAGCAAAAGAGTAATGCTGTAAGTTGTCACCTTCCTTCCAATTAGATTTTATGTTCTTGAATAATTAAATTACGTGTGTGTTCATGCACAGTTGTGTCCAGCTCTTTGCAACCCCACAGACTGTAGGTGGCCACTCTCCTCTCTCCTTGGAATTTTCCAGGCAAGAATACTGAAGTGGGTTGCCATTTCCTACTCCAGGGGATTTTCCTGACCCAGGAATTGAACCCTCAGTCTCCTGCGTCTCCAACTTTGCAGGCAGATTCTTTTACAGCTGAGCCACCAGGGAAGCCTAATAAAATTAGGAGCATAAGCTAAACCTCAGTGTATGTAGGTATGGTATGTCTGCTTAAGCTTTAGCCCACCTGAAATGTTTGGATTTTCTCAACACAGTTTTAAAAATTTTGAGTTTGTCTTTTGTTTAATGTTTTAAAGTGCTTCTTTAACTTAATAAAATATAACTCTTTTTAAATTTATGTAGGTATAAGGCATGAAGGGCTTCCCCTGTGACTCAGCAGTAAAGAATCTGCCTGCAATGCAGGAGCCTCAGGTTCTATCCCTGGGTGGGGAAGATTACCTGGAGAAGGGCATGGCAGCCTACTCCATTATTCTTGCCTGGAGAATTCCATGGACAGAGAAACCTGGTGGGCTACAATCTATAGGGTCCCAGAGTTGGACAAGACTAAAGCGACTGAGAGTGGACACATAAGGCACAAAATCTAATTATACTTTTTCACAAGGGGTCAGCAAGTTGTTTCAACACAACTTATTAATTTGTCATCTCCAAGTTAATTCAAGGCCAAAATCTATTGTGCTGACTACTGAATTTTATTATTTCTCAGATAGGTTACTGTATTTATTCCTTTAATAGTTTTTTCTACTTTGATGACAATGCCACATTATAGTTTATTTTTGGCATTACAAAATATCTTGATTTTTTAGTATGTTTCTTTTCAGATTTGAAATTTGGAATAATTCTTTTAGTATCCCCAAAATATGTTCAATATGCTCTGTACTAAGTTTATATATTAAGAAAAATTATTACTTTTCAGTATTACTTTTGTCTATTCAAGACTATGTTATCTCTATTTATTCATATTATTTATGTATTCCAGCAGAAATTGTCATTTAGTCATATAAGTTCTTTGTGCTTTTTAAATTAGGCATACATTTTGTTTATTAATTTTCATGCTAAAGTTGGCTAAAATATTGCAAATTTTAGTCTGCAAATATAATTAGAAATGAAAATGGATATCTACTCTCATGTTTGTCAGTCAAACTTTGTATGAATATTTAGCCAAAGCAATAACATAAAAGATACTGTTTGTAAAAGTGGGAATTAAATTATTTGTATAATGATGTAAGCCTAAAGCTTTCTTTTTAATAAAAAAAAATGTTTAGAGCATTTTTCTACATGTATTGGCTTTTGTTTAAACTTTCACACTTTTCTTTTCCATTGTTGCTAATTGCTTTTCTATTAATCTCATACTACTTATTTTTATTCTAATTCAATCTCAAACAAGGACTTAAGTATTTAGACTCTATGTCTTGCTTGGATGTCTCTATAGTCTTCTCAAAAATATACCTGAAGAACAAATTTGAGCAACTAGTCCAGTTTCCAGGGACTGACATGATTTAAATTTGTGCACTCCTACTTTGTTATTGATCTGTCTTTCTCTTACCTTAACTGCTGAACTCATTACTAAGCAAATCTGACACAAGAAAGATAAGTCTTCCAGCATGCCTTACTGTCGCAATCCTTCCTCCCTCAACTTCCACTTATGGCACTATACCTGTACAGACTAGATATGATCTACCTCTAACTTTTCCTAGTTTGTCACTGGAATTATGTTACTATGATTGTTTTTCCTTCAAAGAACATTTGGAAGGGAAAGAGGATGATGCCTCAGGTTTTCTGGTCTGGGACAACTGCCATGAATTCTTCAATTGGTCTCTATTTCATGAAGCAGTCCTAGGGCATGACACATGCTAAAATTTAGGTAGATTTTTAAGACAGTCAATTTGGCAGTGCTTTCTTGTTAATCAGTGTTTATTCTCACTTTAATTTGGAATACATTATCTATTAGTCTTATTGACACTTTCAATATTTCTTTTGTTTTTTCATTTTCATGGTTACAATTTATGCCTCTTATATGCACCAGACTCTGTGCTGGACTTGTGACATATGGCTTTTCAAATTTACTTCATAACAATTGTATATGTTCTTAACATCTCTAGCTCCCAGATATGAAAAATTAAGTTCTAAGAGATATTAACTTGCCTAATGAAATGGAGTTAGGAAGTCTTCTAAAAAAAAAAAACCAAAAAGATGGAAAGAAGTATTTTTTTTCCTACTATTTTTGTGATCATTTATTTTTGTCAGAATTTATAGGTAATCTGACACTTTTATTATTTGTGTATCTTCATGTACCTTTACTAACAATTTGGAAGAAAGTGAAGTGTTTTTCAACTATTTAAAACAAAGTTTTTGAAAATTTCTGTGTTTAACCTCTCTAAAAATACATGTTTGTTCTGTTTGTCCTTTGAGGGCATTCAGAACAAATTATATTTTAAGCCCTCTCTGTGTCTTTTCATCTCCAATTTAAATCTTCAACAGTTTGTGGAAGAATCCCCAGATCAGTGAGGATGTATTTTTTTAAAATTAAAACATAATTCTGTCATCCTCACTATAGAAACATCAAGTATGGTTATTGAGATTATAATATGAAGATAATTTGGGGAAAAAATTTTCTGAGAAAGATGAGATAGCGATCAGGCTGATGGAATAAAATTGAGATAGAACCTAATGTTATTTATCATAGAACATTTCTGGGTGAGTGATACAAGTATTTAAGGATTCGTAATCAACTTATTTAGAGAAATGAGGGCAGTTTCTCTCTTGTTATCCTTGTATACCTGGCGCCTAGTACAGTGGCTGACAAGGAGTATTGGATAGATTAATACTAAACACATATCGAAGACATTGAATAAAGTTAGAAATGTTATAGACTTATCACTTAAGGCCCTCAGTGCAAACATGGATAAACTGTTCAAGCAAATTATGCAGTATTAACAATGGACAGGTCCCTGTTTTCCTAATGATCCAGTATCTCTAAGTGATATAGTTCTATAGGATAGTAAAATTAGAAATGAATGTCATACTCTAGAAGGCATATCACACATCACAACATTTTCCACCGCTAATCCTTAGCTATCCTTACTTGATGTGGGCAATTCAGAAGAAGTTGTGTTTCCATGCTCTTTGGGTGAAATACACATCAACTTTTAAATTATTCCCTCAGGGCTTTGATTCCTAGCTGGCTGGCCCTGGCCTCCTGAGAATCAGTTTTCTTAGTCACAACCTGCAGTGATAGTTAGCTCATTGTTAGATCAGGGAAGGAACTGACACACACCAAAATATAGAAGACAAAACTTTCTGATGTGGATGGGGAAAGAGGCACCTTCTCCCCCATCTGTAGTTCCTGACTACACCAAGACTGGCACCTCTGATTGGTAGGTAGAAAAATGGTGCTAGAATAATTACATAAACCACTATATTTTTGAGACACTGGGGTGAATATAATAATGCGGATGATTGAGTAAAATACTCAGAGAACAGTGGTAAGAAGCAGAAAGTCTCAAGTAAGGAAATATCTTAGGGAAAACATGGTGGTCATATAGACCAGATCTTAAGCATGGACTTGGACAAACAATGCCTTTTGCTTGATCTCCATAACTAAAGGCTCAGCAGGGGACTGAGAAGACACTTTGGTCATCTCCTACCTACAGGATCAACCATTCTTACTCTCAGAGAAGATTCTCAGAGGTGAATTCTTTTGAGATTCTTAATCTCAAAAGAAGACTCCAGGAAACAAAGCCAGGAATCATGAAGCAGAATAAAAAAATACCAAATGAGTTAATAAACAATTAGATTTGGAAGTATTTGACAATTTTTCTTAATAAGTCATTGATGTATTCACTTAAAATTGATTTAATCATTCATTTATTTATTTAATCAACATTTATTAAAGACCTTAGTGTGCTAGGAGTAATCTAAAGCACTAGAGAGATGTATAAATGAGACGTGCTTCATGACCTCAAGAGGATCAGAGTTTCTGTTCTACTCTGGCCAAAATGCAAGTTGAAAATTACAATGCAATGGATAAATTGTTATTGGAGATGTGAACAGAGTACTGCTATAGGAGCCCAAATTTCTATGGCGCTTGTTAAAAATTATTCATGCAAACTTCCAGGTGTTTTGGAAAGAAGGCCTTCTGAGAATAGCTGGTAGATTTAATAGTAGTGATGTATCAACAGTCACATAGGACTGTAGTCTGGGGAAAACAGGAGGAGATGGCAGCATCTAGAAATCAGCTGTTCTTGTCCTCCTTTCCAAGCTATTTCCTAGACTTGATCTTAGTCTTCCAGGCCCAAGGATAGTAGCAGAATAGAGAAGTATAAACAAATGTTAAGGATAATACTCTGGGAATCATATATTAGGATGATAGTTTCTCTACTGAACTTGCTATTTTGCTAGGGAAATATAACAATGACAGCGACAGCAATAATGATAATAATTTAAGAAAGTGTGAGCTATTTTCCTGACATTTTTCTGAGTTTTGTATGCATTAGCTCATTAATCCCTACAATAATACCTATGAGCAAGATATGATTATTATCTCCATTGCGCCATTGGGCATTTCAGGCTGAGTGAAGTGAGTCCTTCAGGATCACAGGAGCTAGTAAGTGGTCAGCTGTGTTTCAAACCAGGGCACTGTTGCTCTGTATCTAAGCCTATTATACGAGAAATGCTCAAGCAGCAAATAATCTTCAAAACACTCATATTGAGATCAGCCCTTCTCTGATTCTAAGGCTTTCTTCTCCCTTAGTTTACTGTGAGCAACAGAGTATATAGGAAATCCAGACAAGTACATCTTGGTATTTTCTGCTACTGGTTTAATTATGAGACTCAGGGAACTTGGTCTCCACATACCCATCTATACCGGGAAAATTTTTCATATACTACCTCTTCACTATCTTATAGAAGAAGATCATTGAGCTTGATATCTGGGGAATAGGAGAAATCAACTGAAATTTCTTTTATATGTGGATATAATCAGAAAGATTACATTACTCTCCCTCCAAAGTGCCAACCACAAAAAGTCGTTAATTAACTTTTCTGGGACCTTTACTTTCAATCTACTTTTTTTTTTTTTTTTTAATGTAAGTATGTTTTTATTTAATTTTTATTTTTGCAGGGGAAATTTGTATTTTTTTTCATTTATTTTTATTAGTTGGAGGCTAATTACTTTACAATATTGTAGTGGTTTTTGTCATACATTGACATGAATCAGCCATGGATTTACATGTATTCCCCATCCCGATCCCCCCTCCCACCTCCCTCTCTACCCGATCCCTCTGGGTCTTCCCAGCCCACCAGGCCCGAGCACTTGTCTCATGCATCCAGCCTGGGCTGGTGATCTGTTTCACCCTAGATAATATACATGTTTCGATGCTGTTCTCTCAAAACATCCCACCCTCGCCTTCTCCCGCAGAGTGCAAAAGTCTGTTCTGTACATCTGTGTCTCTTTTTCTGTTTTGCATATAGGGTTATCATTACCATCTTTCTAAATCCCATATATATGTGTTAGTATACTGTAATGGTCTTTATCTTTCTGGATTTCAATCTACTTTTATTTTCATAGAATCTTAGGATTATAGAGCTAGAAGATTTCTTAAAATCCTAGTGTTAAAATCCATTATGTTGTTAGGAAGAAACTGACGTAGCAGGAGGTCGATGACCTTTCCACCGTCACACAGATTTTGGTGGCTGAGCTCTAATGAGAATCCAAATCTCTCAGTTCTTGCTCAGCGCTCTTTAGAGCTGCTTTTCAAACTGGAGTGTGTGCCAGTTAAGACCCTACACTTCCGTATAAGAGGCTCTAGGTTATGGCAAAAACCAACACAACATTGTAAAGCAATTTTCCTCCAATTAAAAAAAAGATCCTGCACTTTATAAAATGTGATTCTTAGTGAAGAGTTTGGAGAATTTTTTTTAAAAAATATTGAGCTTGAATGCAGCATTAGAAGAGTCATAAAGATAAAAGCCTTTAAATAATGACTTGATTCCTCATTCCATTGTTATAAAAAATGTATTTTTTGAATGTTGTGCTCTAACACAGATCTTACTCAGGTGGAATACTCTCTAAAAATAAACATCCTATATCTTTAAAGTTTCTAAATATCTAGTACCTTCCTGCTGTACTTACCTTCATGCCCTCCCCAACCCTTAGTTTCCATTTTTGTGTTTTCTTTGCTCTTCTTGCCCATGGCTCAGTGAAGTGAAAGCTCTGCTCCACAACCTGTACCATATTCCCCTAATCAGCAAGTTTGAGAGGCTTTAAAGTACCTTTTTTGTCTATAAAATGGTTTTCAATTAATCATAACTTGAAATTTTATAAATAGTTTTCTTTTCTAAAATTGTTTTGTTTCCTTTAAATGAACATTCCACTGGTGGCAATGTAAGCCATAAAGATGGGCTATTTTCATCTGCAGAAGAAATACAGGATAATAACTTCCTCTTTATTTTACAGATTCCTTCCTTCTCATCAATATAACCTTTCCTTCTCTTCCATTTTCACCCAAATCTCAGTGATAGTCTAATCCTTCTACTCAATGCTATTGAAGTACATTCTGAAAGCATTTCTTTCAGTTGTGAGTTCTTGGTTTTTGGTTATCAAGACGGGCTAGGATAGGTGACTTTGGATCTCAGAGATATTACTTTCTTCATATCCTCATCTAAGCAAAGAGAATGGACAATGGTTGTAGATGATAGCTAATTTCTTTTAAGCCTCTAGTATGAGTGTAACTTGAGTCATTTAATCTTTTGCTATTTCAAGATCTATGTGAAAGCCTCCCTAAGTTACTTAAATTGACAAGACAGCTATTCTCCATGTGGCTATAGAGAGCTTGGCTAGGTACTTGAATGAAAATTGTATTGTCAGTAACAAGGAGATTCTTGACAGATTACTGTTTTTCCCCAAACCATTTGTTCCCTTGAGGAGAGTTCACAGTTCACCCACTTATAGGGAGGGCGTCTGTACCCCCAGGTATCTCCAAAGTCATCCTCTAGATACTTCGTCCCTGCGGAGTAAACACAGGATGGAAATTCACAAGATACTGCTAAAGGAGGAGCAGACTTGTTGAAGATTCTACGGATAAGATTATGCAATATTTTTTTCTGTCTTTGTCTGGCTTGTGTTCCTTAGCATAACATCCTCCAGTTTCATCCTTTTTTTTTTTTTTTTTTTTGCAAATGACAGATCTCCTTTTTTTAACACTGAATAATATGTGTATAGATGTATATACAGAATGATAATCTCTTTATCCATTTAAAAATAGTATGGTAGTTATCAGAGGTAGGGAGGTGGGGGAAATAGGGAGATACTGGTCAAAATGTACAAAGTTGCAGTTATGTAGAATGAATACATAAGTCTAGAGATCCAAAGTACAAGATGATTATAGTTAATAATGCTACATTGGGATACTGGAAATTTGCTAACATAATAGATTTCAGGTGCTCCCATCATAGGAAAAAATGGTAACTATGTGGAAGTGATTATGTATTCAATAGCTGACAGTAGTTATCATTTCACTGCATATATGTATAGCAAGTCATCATGTAGGACACCTTAATGTAGCAAACATTTATCTTTTAAAAAAGCCCCCCCCACCCCCCAAAAAAAGCAGGCTTGCATCCAGAAGCTTAGGAGGTATAGGTGGGTGAATGCAGAATGAAGTAAAACCTTCTTGACCAACTGCTCTGAGTAAGAACTTCTTGGCTTGAAATCATTAACCCCTCTTAAATGGTGGCTTTAGAAAGAAATGTCCTGACTCAATCTCCATGGATCACCCCAAGAATTTCCCCCCAAGAATTCCCCACAAACATAATTCCTTGTTCTGGATTTTATTGGCACAATCCCAAGATTTTTTAGAGTGTGACACACACTTCTAAGCATTTTTGGCAGACAGTCAACTTTTATTAAGAACCTGGAATGCGCTAGATGAACCTCATTTCAGACATAAAAGATATAAGATACATTAAAAAAAAAGTTTGTCATTATGGTGCTCACATTCCAGCTGACTTTGGTGGTGTGGCAATAACATACAATTCAACATTAAATCCTGCCAATTGCCTACCCTAAATATTTTCTAAACAGGCAATTCATTTCTCTAAATAGCTGTTGAAGATTAAACTTAAAGATTAAACCGCAACGTTTTTCCTGCATGTAATTCCACTTCAATATACTCACATAGCAATCAGCCATTCTCTAGATTTTACTCTAAAGTGTATTGGAAGCTGCTCAAATCCAGTTCCTTAACAAGGGCTCAAATGCTTGATCTTTGTCTAGTCTCTTTATTCTGTTTGTACTTCAATCAGTCACAGATCTAGAGTCCATAGAAACTCTTCCTTGCCACATTTTTTATATGTGTTGTTCTCTATTCTTAAAATGCTTTTCTCCTGAATTTCAAATTTAATTGAAATGCCACCAATTCAGATAATCTTTCCTAAAGAAAGCCACCACTACACATTACCACATGCCACCATCATTTATTTAACCATAATTCCCCTTTTATTTACTTCTTTTATCAATGGTGATATTTATTTTAATTATTTATATTTCTTTCATTTACTCAGTTTGTTTACTAATTTATTATCTGTATATATTTCTAAAATGGAAGCTCAATGAGGCAGAAAGTCTCCTTTGTTCACTGTTGTCTTCTCATTTGTTAACAAGTAGTCAATATTCCCTAAATATTTGTTGGGTAAACAAGTGAACATTTTATAGAAATGACAGGGAAGTTACACATTTTGAGACAGAGCTTTCAATGTCATGTGTGAAGTTTTGCTTTGATACACATTAAATCACAAATGTGGGCTTCCCTGATGGCTCAGGAGGTAAAGAATCCACTTGTAATGCAGGAGACGCAGCAGACATGGGTTTGATCCCTGAGTTGGGATGATCCCCTGGAGGAGGGCATGACAACCCACTCCAGTATTCTTGCCTGGAGAATCCCATGGACAGAGGAGTCTGGCAGGTTACATAGGGTCACAAAGTTGGGCACAACAGTACTGACTGAGCATACAGCACAAATCACAAATACAGGCCAGGGTCAGAATTGTTGTGGGTTTTATAATATTTAGGCCATGGCCATGTTCACGTAGGGTATATATATGTTGGTTTGTCCTTGATAGAGTGTTGCATTTGTGTATGTGTTTTATGAGTAGTAGCTGAGTGCTGGCTTGGGGAGTAGGGCGTTTGGTAACTTGCTGGTTCTAAGTAGTAGAGGAGATAGGCATTCACCAAGGAGGGAGGAAGGATGAAATGCTTTGTACTCTTTTTTTTCCTGAGGAATAAGTCAGGTAAGTTATCTTCATGAGGTGTATATTATTAGTTTCTAATTTTATGTCATATATCAGACACTGAGGTACAAAAATAAATCTCTTTAACATTATTTTTTGGTAAAATAATCCTTCCTATTTCATAACACCTGAAGTATGCTTGCCTTTCCAGTACATCAACACACATTCACCCAGATTCTTTCTTTCTAGATTAGTGCCATTTTCTCTTCTTTTTGATGGGATAGGTACAGAGTATGACAGAGAAGGAAAGTGTGACCTATGTGACTATAATAATCAGAATTATCATATCAGTGTCCCCTTGAAAATTAAAAATACTTAGTGTCTTGTAATAGTATTTACTGCATTGAGATATTCATTTACTTTTAGTAACAAGAAGGCAGTTATTTTATTAAGAGCAAATAATCATTCCACATGTTTGAAAATGGCGTACCATACTAGCAAAATAGCCAAGTACACTAAGTAATCATAAGGTTCTAGATGCTTTTGATAGGGACACTTTTGATTGTTGGAAACTCACAGCTGACTTATCCATGAGTGTAAATGAATAGTATGCTGTGAATTTACAATTATTTACTTTTTCTGCTTTTAGTATGGAGGCTATGTGGCACCTTCTCCACGTGAGAACAGTAAAACTGTGGTTTTCAAAAATCCTAGGAAATACGTCATTCTGAATAACCATGCTTTTAAGAAAGTTGAGGATTGAAAACTGACAGCATCATCTATCTTTCTTTTGATTAAGATATTTCTAAACTGAATTGTAAATGTTCCTATCTCACTTAACATGTTAATTAACTCATTGAGGACCCATACTGGGCTATTCATGAATGTCCGAATATTTCCCCTTTACTAAATACTAAATAATTCCACTGACCTTCCTTGGTGCTTTTGTTTTTCTGCCTTTTGTGTCAAATTCCTTGCAAACACTGTTTTTTGAGGGGATGGAGGAAGGGAGGTGTTAACTTGTAATGAATCATCCCTTCATTATAATAAAATGCTTTTATAACAGATTTGGAAGTATGTGTTTGTTATAATTATGCACAAGTTGAGGCTGTAGGTTCCACAGTGGAAACATTGGATTTCTTTGGTCAATATTATACACGAGCTTTAGTGCACGGACACTGTGGTATCTATTTGGTTTTCTAGAACCCTAACTTTTGTGTACATGTACTTCCTGAGGAAAGGCAATACTATAAAACAGCACATTGGTAGAACAGAAGCAACTCTTTAACATTGGTTTTTGTTCACAAGAAATTGTTACTTGGGTGTGGCAGTTTTTACATTACTTAAAAGAGGAAGCATATTTGGTAAAGTAAATGATTATCTTAGTTTTATTCAGTGGTTTTGTTAGATCCAATAGAAACAGGTTCAACATTAGGCCTTAAGAAACATTTTATCAATAATCTTATTCCCACTGCCACTTTGAAATGCCACCTTGGGTGGCAAACATACCCATTTCTTAATTACTACATCTTCTTCCTACCCACCTGAAACAGGGGGTAAAATGCATGGCCAATGGAGTAATTCACATAAAGAATTTTCATATAGGGCCCTTTGTTGTTGTATTTTGTGGTTGTTTACATATAACCAAGGGTTAAGTTCTCTAAGTTTTGGTTAAAGGAAAAAGATATCCATTCACTAAACTTGAAGCCCTGGCATCTCTTTGATGGTTTATAAATAAAATACCATCAGATCAGCACACCCAATATTACACTACAAGCCCAAGTTTCCAAATCAATCAGATTTCACATCACCGTTAACAGCAACAACAACCACAAAAATCTAGAAAGAATAGGCTGTATCTTTTATTACGAGTCTAAAATTTGGCTAAACTTGGAAGCAGCTGTACATATTACTTACTATAGTAGATGTTTAGGGGAAGGATTAGTACATTTCTGAGTTTCATAAAAAAAAGAAATAACACTAAGAAGTTGAGATTTTGGTGTCAGATATATGACGTATTTCGTATGGTTTCAATGTTTCTAATTTTCGGATCATCACTTATTCTTTCTTTATCTTTACACAATATAGAACCAGGCAACCAGACTTATGCTAGTACAATCTCTTAATGGCAGACCAGATCTGATGATTTTTAAAGTGTTGATGTAACTCCAGTTAAATGCTATCTGGAGTAATAACAATTTCTTTATTTTTCATAGCCATTTTATGAAAAAAAAGTGAAGAAATGGAAACTGCAAATTACACCAGGGTGACAGAATTTGTTCTCACTGGCCTATCCCAGGCTCGGGAGGTGCAACTAGTCCTATTTGTTATATTTCTGTCCTTCTACTTGTTCATTCTTCCAGTAAATGTTCTTATTATTTGCACCATCAGGCTTGACCCACATCTGACTTCACCCATGTATTTTCTGTTGGCTAATCTAGCCTTCCTTGACATCTGGTACTCTTCTATCACAGCCCCTAAAATGCTTGTAGACTTCTTTGTGGAAAGGAAGGTCATTTCCTTTGGTGGGTGCATTGCTCAGCTCTTCTTCTTGCACTTTGTTGGGGCCTCAGAGATGTTCCTGCTCACGGTGATGGCCTTTGACCGCTATGCTGCTATCTGCCGCCCCCTCCACTATGCTACCATCATGAATCGACGTCTCTGCTGTATTCTGGTGGCTTTCTCCTGGATGGGGGGCTTCATTCACTCCACAATACAGGTGGCTCTCATTGTTCGACTTCCCTTCTGTGGGCCTAATGAGTTAGACAGTTACTTCTGTGACATCACACAGGTTGTCCGGATTGCCTGTGCCAACACCTTCCCAGAGGAGTTAGTGATGATCTTCAGCAGTGGTCTGATCTCGGTGGTGTGTTTCATTGCTCTTCTCATGTCCTATGCCTTCCTCCTGGTGATGCTCAAGAAACACTCAGGTTCAGGTGAGAGTACCAGTCGGGCCATGTCCACGTGCTACTCCCACATCACCATTGTGGTACTGATGTTTGGGCCATCCATCTACATTTACGCTCGCCCATTTGACTCTTTTTCCCCAGATAAAGTGGTGTCTGTGTTCCATACTGTGATATTCCCTTTGCTTAATCCCATCATCTACACACTGCGAAACAAGGAAGTAAAAATGGCCATGAGGAAGCTGGTCAACCGATACATTCTATGTAAAGAGAAGTGAAAGATTAATGGCATTTTCTATAGTCCTTCTGAGGGTTTTTGTCCTAAAGAAGGAAGTATTTGCAGTAGTATTGCTCCTTTCGCTACCTTCTTTTGTCTGAGGTCTTAAATCCCACTAGGTTTTCCCTCTAATTGGTGAAAAAAACAAAGAAATTAGATTGGAAATAAATTTACTCACACTCCCTCTGAAATTTCTGGCAGATCACTATCAGAATTTAAGATATAATAATGATCTGCTAAAACACACATTTTCACTGATTGTTTATTGAGTGGCTTTTCTGGAGAGGGTTTGGCTATGAAGAGAATGTATGCTGAGAAATAATAAAACTAATAAGACCTGGGAGATGTGTCCACTATGAATATAAAGAAGTAAGTGGCAATGCCAAAGAATGCTCAAACTACCACACAATTGCACTCATCTCACATGCTAGTAAAGTAATGCTCAAAATTCTCCAAGCCAGGCTTCAACAATACATGAATTGTGAACTTCCAGAACTTCAAGCTGGTTTTAGAAAAGGGAGAGGAACCAGATATCAAATTGCCAACAATAGCTGGATCATTGAAAAAGCAAGAGAGTTCCAGAAAAACATCTATTTCTGCTTTATTGACTATGCCAAAGCCTTTGACTGTGTGGATCACAACAAACTGGAAAATTCTGAAAGAGATGGAAATACCAGACCATCTGACCTGCCTCTTGAGAAACCTGTGTGCAGGTCAGGAAGCAACAGTTAGAACTGGACATGGAACAACAGACTGGTTCCAAATAGGAAAAGGAGTACGTCAAGGCTGTATATTGTCACCCTGCTTATTTAACTTATATGCAGAGTACATCATGAGAAACACTGGGCTGGATGAAACACAGCTGGAATCAAGATTGCTGGGAGAAATATCAATAACCTCAGATATGCAGATGACACCACGCTTATGGCAGAAAGTGAAGAAGAACTAAAGAGCCTCTTGATGAAAGTGAAAGAGGAGAGTGAAAAAGTTGGCTTAAAGCTCAGCATTCAGAAAACTAAGATCATAGCATCTGGTCCCATCACTTCATGGCAAATAGATGGGGAAACAGTGGCAGACTTTACTTTTCTGGGCTCCAAAATCAGTGCAGATGGTGACTGCAGCCATGAAATTAAAAGATGCTTACTCCTTGGGAGGAAAGTTATGACCAACCTAGATAGCATATTAAAAAGCAGAGACATTATTTTGCCAGCAAAAGTCTATCTAGTCAAGGCTATGGTTTTTCCAGTGGTCATGTATGGATGTGAGAGTTGGACTATAAAGAAAACTGAGCACAGAAGAATTGATGCTTTTGAACTGTGGTGTTGGAGAAGACTGTGGAGAGTCCCTTGGACTGCAAGGAGATTCAACCAGTCCATCCTAAAGGAGATCAGTCCTGGGTGTTCATTGGAAGGACTGATGTTGAAGCTGAAACTCCAATAATTTGGCCACCTGATGAGAAGAGCTGACTCATTTGAAAAAAACCCTGATGTTGGGAAAGATTGAAGGCAGGAAGAGAAGGGGACAACAGAGTTAGATGGCATCACTGAGTCAATGGACATGAGTTTGGGTAAACTCCTGGAGTTGGTGAAGGACAGGGAGGCCTGGCGTGCTGCAGTTCATGGGGTCACAAAGAGTTGGACATGACTTAGCAACTGAACTGAACTGAACTGAACTGAAGTCGTTAGTATATGAACATGAGTAGTTTAGAGAAACTATGTTTTTGTTTAGATGCTAAGTCGTGTCCCACTCTTTTGTGACCCCAGGGACTGTATCCCGCTAGGCTCCTCTGTCCATGGGATATCTCAAGCAAGAATACTGGAGTGGATTGCCATTTTCTTCTCCAAGTGACCTAATTAAGTATTATTGTTATGTTTCAGTCTTAGTCCAGTGGAATGATGTTTGGTAAACCATCTTCCTGGGACTGGAAAAATAGATTATTTGCTCCTTTATCTTCTTCCTCTTCCGAGAATGGAAAGTGAGGGTTTGTTCATATAAGCCATTTCAACTCATGCCAGATGGTAACCACTCAATAGTACTGCTGACAGGAGTCAAGATTTTGTTACACGTTGGAATCAAATTCTATAAATTCATAGCTGTGTGTAGTTTGATTACTGTATGAGACTCCTCTCTCAGAGGAAGTTGCTAGTCAGCTAGTAGTTTTTAAAGTCAGTCTCTCCTTATACCCTCCTTGTGAAAACAGACTTGGAGGAAAGGGATTCTAGGTTGACTGGAATTGATAGCCAGCTGTGTGATTTTTTTAAAGATCACCTCTTTTGTCAGTTTTTTTGTCTTCTGTATTTGCTTATTCTGCCATTTATATTAAAGTTAAATTAGTACTATGTTGCTTTTGTTAGCACTATAATTAAGAGTTCTTTCCTGTTAAATCAAATTTTATGTTTCTTTTTAAGATATAAATGGAAGAGACCTATGATTTCCATAATTTTCTTTAACTCTCTAGTGAGAATTCTCTAGTGAATTGTTTGTTAGTGATCAATTAATTCCCTAATACTCAGAACCCAATTACTGACCATGCTTCAGAATGCAAAAGATTATAATATTTGATTTTATGCAAGTTTTTAAAATTTAAATGAACTTTTCAGTTTCAAAACTAGAGGATCATTTCATCCAAGGGCAAGAGTACTTTGGGAGCTTTGAGCTTTAGTCATATGTTTTTGATAATGTACTATGATTAGATTTTGAGGGAAATAGGTTCTTGTCAGTATCAGGAATGAATATGTGTAAATAAATGATTAAAATAATCCCAGGGTTATTCTTTATCTGGATTCTATTTATTAATTGAGGAGGTAATCTGAGGTAAACCTCAGGCACTTAGGAAGGAATAATGGTACTTAATGTCTGTTCTTTGCTTTGGGACACTTTCCCTATGATGTCACAGTGGGGTTCCCAGCCCCCACATTTGTGTGGAAGCTTTTGCACACTAATAAGCAATTCCTGGACTGCAGGAGGGTGTCCAAGAATTCAGCTCAAATCTGACACTATCTCCTTGGAAACAGAATCTGATTCCTCAGGTCAACCACTCAGTTCCACAGGAACAACCTCCACTTGAGATGCCAGGTGCAAGCCCCGGTTGTCATCTGTGCTTCTGCCTGATTGGTTATAAATCAGAGGTTCCCACAATCCCTTTCTCAGGTTCAATTTGTTAGAACAGCTCACAGAACTTGGGGAAACCTATTTACTCATCATTAGCAACTTGTTACAAAGGATAACAAAGGATATGCATCAACAGCCAGATGAAGAGATACATGGGCTAAAGTTCTGAACAAAGGAGCTTGGAGCCTGGCACAGGAGCATGTGGAAGTAGTCTGTTTCTGGGATATGGAAATTCTCCAAAAAGGACCAAAGATCTATCCTTCGGGGTTTTTATGGAGGCTTCATTACGTAAGCATGATTGGCTTACTGAAAAGCTATACTAACCAAGAGAGTACGGTATTGATGTGAAGACAGAGTGATGGCCCAAAACAGAGTAGGCAGAAGCAGACTCACACAAATTGTAAATTGATTTTTGTCAAAGATACATATACAATTCACCAAGAAAGGAGAGTTTTAAACAAATAACGCTAGAGCAACTAAATACGTGTATGGAAAAACAATGAACTTGGACATCAAGCTCACTGCACACACAAAATTAATTTGTAGTTGGATCATAGATCTAAATGTAGCAGTTAGAACTATAAAGCTCCTAGGATAAAACATAGAAGAGTGGGTTTTTTTTCATATTGGGGATAAGCAATGATAAATAGCACAAAACAAACTGTAATCATAAAATTGATAAATTAAAACTTAATAAAAAAATTACTGTTCATCAAAATATACCATTATGAAATTAATAAGCAAATTATACACTGGGAGGAAAATTAGGCATTTCCTAATCACTCTCTCTCTTTGCTCGTGAAAAACAAGTAAAAAGGTTTAAATGGGGATTTCCCTGGTAGTCCAGTGGTTAGGACTCCTACTAAAAGGGGCCCTGGTTGGATCCCTTGTTGGGGCACTAAGATCCTGCAAGCCTCTAAGCACAGCCCCTCACCTCAAAAAGATTGGAACAGACACTTCAGAAAAGAAATATGATCGTTATGTTCATGGGAAGACGCCCATCATTAGTCATCTGGGAAATAGCCTAAGACATGTGACCATGTGTTCAGACAGAGCACACTCTCACCACTCTGCAGCACATGCATAAATTTGCCTCAGTAAAACTCAGAAGGCAACAAAAATGTAGTTTATCAAGTGCTCCCAGGTGTATATAGCATCCTAGATACCAGACACTTTTATGTAAGTGACTAGGTTGCCCAGTGGATCAGAACTGTGAGAGCCTGACAAAGGAGGCAACTGAAATACTGAGTTCTAAATTGGTTGATTTGCATATGAAAGGTGGCTTTGCAGTTGAATCATTCATTATCTCTAGGAATAGGAGAACTCGGAGGTGCAGACTCTCTGGGGTTGGCAGGGCCCAAGGTGTCTAAACATCGGAAATACAAAAAATAAAAAGGCACGATTAACACACTACAGCAAACGCTGGTCAACTGATGGAGGAACTTTAACTCTCTCATGTGTTACTCGTTTACATCTACCTTAGGATCCAGAGATCCTACTCATGAGTGGTTAGCCAAGAGAAATGGAAACTTGTGGAAAAAATGATTTACTTTAGAATGTTCATGGAAACACCCATAAATGAAGAAAAGTAACAAAACCTTTGGATTCTATACACACAATGGAACATTATTTGGTAATTAAAAGGAACAGCTGCAGATAATGCAACATGCATCAACATGAAAATCTTAATGCTGAGTTAAAAGCCAGATAAAAAAAGAATACATGTCATGTGATTCCATTTTTATAAAACCTAAAGTAAAGCAAAACTAGTCTATGATGTTAGAAATTAGAAAGTGGTTGCTAACTATGATGGTATTTGCAGGGGAGAATGACAAAGATCACAAAGAGATTTTCTTGAATGAATGAAGGAAACATTCTACATCTTTTTGGAATAGTGGTTCCTTGAGTGCTAACATTTGACACAAATATTCAAGTCCAACACCTGTGCATTTTCATGTTTATAAATTATGTCTAAAGAAATATAATCATGAACTTATTTTCATGCTTTCTTGTAAATGCATGCAATTTTTGAAGGACACAACAGAAATTAATATTAATTTTCTGCTGTGAGATGTGAGAAGAGGATAATTAAGATGGGAAGGAGATTTTCTCACAGTACAGATTATTTTTAAATAATTTAAAAATACATTTTTAAATAATTTATAATATTAAAACAATAATTTATAATATTAAAATAATAAATACATTATTTTTAAATAATTAAAAATGTATGAATGTATTATTTATTAACATTTCATGCAAAGATGGGCACAATAAAGGACAGAAATGGTAAGGACCTAACAGAAGCAGAAGATATTAAGAAGAGGTAGCAAGAATACACAGAAGAACTATACAAAAAACATCTTCATGACCCAGATAACCACGAGGATGTGATCACTCACCTAGAGCCAGACATCCTGGAATGCAAAGTCAAGTGGGCCTTAGGAAGCATCACTACAAACAAAGCTAGTGGAGGTGATGGAATTCCAGTTGAGCTATTTCAAATCCTAAAAGATGGTGCCATGAAAGTGATGTACTCAATATGCCAGCAAATTTGGAAAACTCAGCAGTGGCCACAGGACTGGAAAAGGTCAGTTTTCATTCTAATCCCAAAGAAAGGCAATGGCAAACAATGTTCAAACTCTCGCACAATTGTACTCATCTCACATGCCAGCAAAGTAATGCTCAAAATTCCTCAAGTCAGGCTTCAACAGTACGTGAACCATGAATTTCCAGTTCAAGCTGGATTTAGAAAAGGCAGAGGAACCAGAGACCATTCCAACATTCATTGGATCATTGAAAAAGCAAGAGAGTTTCAGAAAATATCTACTTCTGCTTTATTGACTATGTCAAAGCCTTTGACTGTCTGGATCACAACAAACTGTGGAAAATTCTGAAAGAGATGGGAATACCAGACCACCTGACCTGCCTCCTGATAGATCTGTATGAAGGTCAAGAAGCAACAAGAACTGGACATGGAACAACAGCCTGGTTCCAAATTGGGAAAGGAGTAGGTCAAGGCTGTATATTGTCACCCTGCTTATTTAACTTATATGCAGAGTACATCATGTGAAATGCCAGGCTGGATGAAGCACAAAATGGAATCAAGATTGCCGGGAGAAATATCAGTAACCTCAGATACACAGATGACACTACCCTTATGGCAGAAAGTGAAAAGAAACTAAAGAGCTTCTTGATGAAATTGAAAGAGGAGAGTGAAAAAGTTGGCTTAAAACTCAATATAAAAAAATGAAGATCATGGTATCTGGTCTCAACATTTCATGGCAAATAGATGGGAAAACAATGGGGGAACAGTGAGAGACTTTATTTTCTTGGGCTCCAAAATCACCATAGATGGTGACTGTAGCCATGAAATTAGAAGATGCTTGCTCCTTGGAAGAAAAGCTATGATCAACCTAGACAACATATTAAAAAGCAGAGACATTGTGTTGTCAACAAAGGTCCGTCTAGTAAAACTATGGTTTTTCCAGTAGTCATGTATGGATGTGAGAGTTGGATCTTGCTAACCCTAAAATACAACATGGTTCATGACTTTAATTTCTAAGATTGTTTAAAATTATCAATTTTTACCAGCAGCATTACGAAGTCTCTGTTCTGAGGACTAGTTAGATCATCAAGTTAATTTTATTTTAAGTATTGTGGCAAACGTTGGGAAGCAGGATCCCTGATTATGTCTATAGTTATGAAAAAATAATATTTAAAAAAGTCTTTGGTGGCAATAAAGATTGTAATGCACCCCAAGATGTGAATTTTCCTTCTCACATGTTATTCTGCATGTTTTAAATTTTATTTTTTTTAAACAGATAACTTTCTTTTATCTGTTGTCTACTTGAATATGAGATTTTCAGAATATACATTTTTATGCCTCTTTATCTTTTCATATTCGTTTCTTATTTTCCTAATACAGTCTTTGCATGTATTGGTATTCCTTAATTTCCCCTTCCTCTTTATCTATTATTTTTATCTTCATAGTTTTGCATATCTCTTTATTACTTTACTTTCCCATTTGTCATTCCTCCTACCTCTTTTTTTCTGAACTGGATATAAATTAGAATGAAATATATTTGATTATGCATTGTTTTTATTTTTAAAATATGTGGTTAGTATTTTGATTTTTAAGTAGAAAATCTGTCTCTTTAAAACAAAATCAAATCTACTAAAGTTTAAATTATGTTGCCTTCTACTGCATGATTACTAATTATTTTTCTTCTGCTTAATAATATTAAATTGAAAAATAAATAGCTCTGCATCATTGATTCGCATCCTCAGTCACTTAGTTGTGTCTGACTGTGTGGTCCCATGGGCTGTAGCCCACCAGACTCCTCTGTCCATGGAATTTTCCAGGCAAGAATTCTGGAGTGGGTTGCTCTTTACTCCTCCAGGGCATCTTCCCAACCCAGGAATTGAACCCATGTCTTCTGCATAGGCAGGGATTCTTTACCACTGTGTCACCCGGGAACCCCATCATTGCTTTAGCAAAACTTAAAATGAAAAACATAAAATATGAAGACCAAATAGGTTCTGTATGGAGGCCATCTCCTCTGAGGTTTTAATTAGTCCTACAACATGCAGTTCTTTTTCTTTAGAAGGATTATTCAAAGGAGGCTTTGTGACCATCATTTATTTTCTCCTTGCCTATCCTTTTGTCACCAGAAGTTATGTTGACTCTAACATAGTTACTATCTACTTGACCACATTATTTTCTTTCTTGATATACCTTGGATTTTCTGTCAGTTACACTACTTTTCTCTTTTTTAATTACAGTATAAAATATAAACCTCCTTTGACTTTCTATTCATTCAGATCTAATAAATATTCTCATCTTTCCTTTATTTCTGTCACTGATGGAATGTTAATTTTAGATTCCAATAGAGAGACCATGTCTCTTTAACTGATATCTGAGTACTTGCATCTATGATATCTCTTCTAATATTTCAATCTCATTGGCATTCTAAAAATTCCCTTTCATATACACCATGGAATATTACTCAGCCATTAAAAAGAATTCATTTGAACCAGTTCTAATGAGATGGATGAAACTGGAGCCCATTATACAGAGTGAAGTAAGCCAGAAAGATAAAGACCAATACAGTATACTAATGCATATATATGGAATTTAGAAAGATGGTAACAATAACCCTATATGCAAAACAGAGACACAGATGTACAGAACAGACTTTTGGACTCTGTGGGAGAAGGTGAGGGTGGGATGTTTTGAGAGAACAGCATTGAAACATGTATATTATCAAGGGTGGAACAGATCACCAGCCCAGGTTGGATGCATGAGACAAGTGCTAGGGGCTGGTGCACTGGGAAGACCCAGAGGGATGGGGTGGGGAGGGAGGTGGCAGGGGGGATCGGGATGGGGAATATATGTAAATCCATGGCTAATTCATGTCAATATATGACAAAAACCACTACAATATTGTAAAGTAATTAGCCTCCAACTAATAAAAATAAATGGGAAAAAAAATATAATTTACATACAATAAGATACACCTATTAAAAAAAAAAAAGAGTTCTATAGTTTGGTTAGCCTTTGAATTCCCAGAGTGCATCCTCTATTGCATCACAAATTGGTTGCTGTTTTCAAATGTTAAAGAGGTCTGTTTTTGAGAGAAGAGATATTTAATAACAAAGGTGGAAATAAAAAGTTATTGTCCCTTCTGTTAAGAGGTGGAACTTGCTGTGTGAGAGCAATGTTGGATTTCTAGAGAGGTCAATATTTTTGTCAATCTTCATAATGTAAGGAACAGGAAGAAGGAATAAATGGAAACATTTTACAGCTTTTCTGGTGGGACATCTGCTGTATCATAATGCAATGGTGAGCTGTTATAGCAGAAACAAACTGTTTTATTTTTTGAAATCTGAATTCAATAATACAGTAACATCTTTTATCTGTTCTTAATGATATAACTCTTGTTCCTCTGAATATTTAGAATTATTTTATTGAGAATACATAAAACTTTTATTAAGATACCAGTTTTCTTGGTCTTAAATTTATATATCATATTACTAGAGAAAGAAGTGAGAGATGTTATTTGGTAATCAATACGATCTGTTAAGGAGTCAATAGAAGAACATTAATGCATGATAGGAAAGCCAAGCACAGTGTAAAAATCTGCAACCCTTAACCTTTAATACTTAAAGTTTTCTCTTATGTCTTAAAGACAGTCTTGATATTTGAAACAGTATGAAATAACCAATTGTATAACAGAGTGTAAGATGCACATAACTTAGGAATAAGTACAGAGAGATTCCTGACTTATTTTTCTAGCAGCAGATTTTATTATACACAGAAAAAAATGATAAATATTTAAGCCAAAAAATGCTAAGAAAAAAGGAAGGAAGGATGGAAGGAAATGGAGGAAAGAGGAAGGGAGAAAGGGAAAAAGAAAGGAAGGAAAGAACAGAATGGAAAAGTTAATTTGAATTGTGCCATTTGTAAATTTTGTGCTTCAGTTTTGCTTAAGAAACAATTTATGTGCCTGTGTGCATGTGTGCGTGTATGTATATGTATGTGTGTGCATACGTGCACTTGTATACATATCCATGTGTCTATGTGATGTAAACTGCCTCTTTAGTAATTCTAGATTTTTGCTATATACAAAAACATCTGCTATTAATTAAACTATTTGAGTTTAGACACACAAAATCAGATATTTTTACATTTTGAATAGATATACTTCTATATTATAGTGCAGTATTATCATCTAGTTCAAGTCTCCAAGTTTTGAAAATGTTTCATCCTAAAAATAAACAACTTTTTAGCATGTAAAAGCAAAATGTATATTTTATTTGTACATTTTTATATTCATTTTCATTATGACACTTTCAAAACTAGAATTGTAAAGAATGGGATATAATCTTATATACATAGAAATTATTGTTTTTGTGTAGGCTGGGGAAATTTCTTCTCTATCCATCTTGTTCTTGTGGCTGGACTAATAATAAGATTTACACAAGGCAATTTAATCACAAGCATAGAGGTCTTATAGAAATGAGATTTAAGCAACTGGCCAAAGTAGGTGCTTTAATACTTTTTAGATGAAAAAACAGTAACTTTGTAACAGATAAGACAAAGAAATTTAGGCTTTAGATGGTTAATTAGTGAAGAATCTAAATGGAGTCTGGGCTTGGGGTAGAAAAATAAAGAACAACAAGATTTGTTTATATGAGTTTCTTGCTTGAATTCCCGATCTCTAGGGACAAGGGTATCCTTTTACCCCTAGATGCAGGTGGTGTACTTTTCACATGAAGAGATTTTTTTCCTGCTTTCAGAGAGACAGAAAGAAGGATCAGAGTGTCTCCCTTGCACTGACCATTTCTTAAGTGACTTTAATTCAAAATAATCAGCATGCCATTGAGGCAAAATTGAGGTGACCTACACTGGGCCTTCAAATTTTCATACCAATAAATTATCCTGTACACTGGATAAGCACACTTCCAATTTAGAGGTAACTGTCCAGATAAGCCACAGATCTCAATTTCTTCAGAACAGCTGGGATTCTTTTTATTTAGACCAGGATGATGGGCTAATATTCTAAAGAGAAAAAGGAAATATTTTAAGTAAGCAGGTTTATAAAAACTTTTTAGACAAACATTCCCTAAGGTATAATTTACATACAGTAAATGTATTAATTTTTGTATAGTTTAATAGTTCAATAAATTTTGGAAAAAAAAGACACTTATAAACATTACAGACGAGATGTGGAATGCTTCTTGCCTTAAAAAACTCTGCCATTCCTTTTTGCTGTCAATTTCCATCTTACCACCTTCCCCCCGCATTCAAATAAAAATTTGAAGAATTTTAAGAAGTTCATATGCCTCTTGCGAATCATAAACAAATGCAGGGCAGGACAGAGTGCTGCATGAGAGAGCAGTTAACAGGGGCACAAGACAGAAGCAGAACAGTGTGGCTTCAAGATTTGGGTGTGGGCACTTAATGATTTATAGAAGAATAAAGGGTGGAAGTGGCTTCCCCAGTGGCTCATGGGTAAAGAATCCACCTGCAATGCAGGAGATGCAGGTTCGATCCCTGGGTTGGGAAGATTCCCTGGAGTAGGGCATGGCAACCCACTCCAGTATTCTCTCCTGGAGAATCCCATGGACAGAGGAGCCTGGCGGGCTACAGTCCACAGGTCACAAAGAGTTAGACATGGCTGAAGCAGTAGCATGCAAGCAGGTAAAGAGTAGAGAGATTTCTTCATTTGTGGGAGAGTAATGGTATAACAGATGTAGAATTCACAGTTTTTAGTGAGAGAAGAACTGGAAATAAACTCTCTACTCTCCCATGTACTATAGGCACAGGAGATGAAGATAGAAAATAGCACAGTGGTGACAGAATTCATTCTCCTTGGTCTCATCCAGTCTCAAAATATTCAGCTCCTGGTCTTTGTCCTGATCTTAATTTTCTACCTCATCATCCTCCCTGGAAATTTCCTCATCATCCTCACCATCAGGTCAGACCCTGGCCTCACGGCCCCCCTCTACTTCTTCCTGGGCAACCTGGCCTTCCTGGATGCATCCTACTCCTTCATTGTGGCTCCCAGGATGCTGGTGGACTTCCTCTCTGAGAAGAAGGTGATCTCCTATAGAGGCTGCATCACTCAGCTCTTTTTCTTGCACTTCCTTGGAGGAGGGGAGGGCTTACTCCTTGTCGTGATGGCCTTTGACCGCTACATCGCCATCTGTCGTCCTTTACACTATTCAACTGTCATGAACCCTAGAACCTGCTACGCCTTGCTGTTGGCTCTGTGGCTTGGAGGCTTTGTTCATTCCATTATCCAAGTGGCCCTGATCCTCCGCTTGCCCTTCTGTGGTCCAAACCGACTGGACAACTTCTTCTGTGATGTGCCCCAGGTCATCAAGCTGGCCTGCACTGACACCTTTGTGGTGGAGCTCCTGATGGTCTTCAACAGTGGCCTGATGACCCTCCTGTGCTTTCTGGGGCTTCTGGCCTCCTATGCAGTCATCCTCTGCCATGTAAGTGGGTCTGCTTCTGAAGGGAAGAGCAAGGCGCTGTCCACATGCACCACTCATGTCATTATTATACTTCTCATGTTTGGGCCTGCCATCTTTATCTACACTCGTCCCTTCACAGCCTTATCAGCAGACAAGGTGGTCTCCCTTTTCCACACAGTGATCTTTCCTTTGATGAATCCTGTGATTTATACCCTTCGCAACCAGGAAGTGAAAGCTTCCATGAGGAGGATATTGAGCCGGCATGTGTTTTTCTGAATAGGTTTTATAATACGAAGTTATGAAAGGGAAATTCTGGCTGCAAATCTTTCATTCGTTTAACAGATACCGCTTCTCATTGAGTGCCTTCCATTTTTCATGTACTACTATAACTATTGGGACTTCCCTGGTGGCTTAGACGGTAAAAGCATCTGCTTACTTGCAGGAGATCGGGTTTGATCCCTAGGTCAGGAAGATCCTCTGGAGAAGGAAATGGCAACCCACTCCAGTACTCTTGCCTGGAAAATCCCATGGACAGAGGAGCCTGGTAGGCTACAGTCCATGGGGTTGCAAAGATTCAGACACAACTGAGAGACTTCACTTCACTTTATTGTAACTAGTGGGGGTAAGTTATGCATAACAAGAGAATACACTTTGTGTGCTTAAAGAACATAAGAGAAACACCAGAATCGCAGTATAATGAATAAGTGTGAGAGATTTTAGGTGTTAATTTATATGTAAGGGTCAAATAACTAAGGTCTCTTGGGCTGAGATAAGAAGTTTTATTTTATTCTAATTGCAGTAAGAATTCATTTTTATTACTTTAAGCAAGAGAGTTGACTTATCTGAGATTGTTTATTCTATAATTTAGAGGAATATCATCAGGATTCTCGGTAGAGATCAATAACCAGCAAAGCATCATTAAAAACCAAACGTTATGCTGCAGACTTGTTTTGAGCAACTTAAAAAGCTTGAAAATTCTTGAAAACATATATATTCTTCCTCCCTTAAAGTTGGTAGACTGATATGAAAGGAAAAGAATTGGTTTTATGGAAAAAATATCATGCAATTATTTCACTTGATTGTTTTTCAGAGCTTCATGATTATTACTAATGAGCTATTACAAATCCTCCCTGGATGTTAAAATCTGCTTTCAACTGATTTCAATCTGATTACGATAATGATACTTATTGGTATTGTAGATTCTGTTAGAGATTACATAAATCACTCTAGTTATTTTCAGTATAGTGGGGTTTAATGTGGGAAATTAGGTACTTATAAAATTGGTGATGGACAGGGAGGCCTGGTGTGCTGCGATTCATGGGGTTGGACTCAAAGAGTCGGACATGACTGAGCGACTGAACTGAACTGAACTGACTGAAAATCTTTTATGGAGTAGGAGACCATTATTTGTGCTGAGCATCACCGACTGAATGGACATGAGTTTGAGTAAACTCCGGGAGTTGGTGATGGACAGGGAGGCCTGGCTTGCTGCGATTCATGGGGTCACAAAGAGTCGGACATGACTGAGCGACTGAACTGACTGATAGACATTTAAGCATATATTAATAAAGGAATAGAGAATCCAACAGCTTACACTGAGGCCAATTTTTTAAAAATTGATAGTGTATGTGACAGAGAAGACAATGGCAACTTATTCCAGTACTCTTGCCTGGAAAATCCCATGGACGGAGGAGCCTGGTGGGCTGCCGTCTATGGGGTCGCACAGAGTCGGACACAACTGAAGCGATTTAGCAGCAGCAGCATATGTGAGCTGCTGTGAGTAGAGATGGGCTTCCGTGGTGGCTCAGACAGTAAAGAATCTGCCTGCAGTGCAGAAGACCCGGGTTTAATCCCTGGGTTGGAAAGATCCCCTGGAGGAGGGTATGGCAACCCATTCCAGTATTTTTGCCTGGAAAACCTCATGGACAGAGGAGCCTGGTGGGCTATACAGTCTATGCGGTCGCAAAGGGTTGGACACAAATGAACGACTAAGGCTTACAGGATATTTGAACAGCACTATCAACAAATTTGACTTAGTTGCTTTTTATAGACTACTGCACTCAACAATGAGGAGCAAACGTTCTTCTCAAGGGCACCAGTCATTCTCAAAGATAGATCATAGGCCCATAATAGTCTCACTGTATTTCATATAGAATACATGCTCTGACCACAGTGAGTCTGAACTGGAAACTACTGAGAAGAGAAACAGTCCACAAATATGTGCAAATTAATTCACATGCTTTTAATAACTTAATGCACACCAGAAGGAATTATAGGGGATATTAAAAATACTTTTCCTTTAATAGTCTATCTTCTGAGAGTTTGACTATTTCTTGAATAACTGTTTGGCAGATACATTAGATGAGCAATTGGGTCTGAAGATTCCTTTGTGGGAAGATTTTAAAGTACAAATTAAATTTATTTAGTAAATATACAGCTGTTCAAGCTATCTGTTTCTTCTTGAGTTAATTTTTGTAACTAATGGTCTTAGGATTTTGTGCATTCGAGCTAAGTTATCAAATTTATTGGCATGAAATTGCTCAGAATGTTCCATTAGCATTCTTTTAATTTCTGTAATATTCATAATAATTGTTTTTTAACTCCTGATATTATTAATTTGTGTAATCTTTTTCTCGTTGAAAAATGTGGCTAAATTTTTATGAATTTCATTGTTCTTTACAAGGAACTAGTTTTGAGCTCATTTATTTTTCTCTAAGAAATTTATATATTTCTTCCTTTACCTATATTATTTAGTTTCTTCTTTCTTTGGATTTAATTTCACGTTTTTTCCTAAATTTGGAGATTAAATTATTGATTTAAATTCTTTCTTATAAACCCTTTAAATAAAATCAGTTGATGCTACAAATTTCCCTCTAAGCACTCCTTTATCTACATATTGCCTATTTTTTATGTTGTGTTCTCATTTTCATTTCATTAATAATATATTCTAGTTTCTACTTTCTTTTTCTTATTCATGGGTTATTCAGAGTGTGTTTTTTCCTAAAGTTTTGAGAATATGCCTAATATAGTTCTAGTTTAATTCTACTGTAGTCTAAGAACATATTTAATATGATCTCAGTTTTTAAAAGTTTGAAATTTGTCCTATGTCCCAGAATAAATCTATTAGATTAATACCTATCATGTTGAATGTCATCATAAGTTTTGAATTTAATACATAAGAGTATACTTTTGAAAAATATTGAAAAATTCTCATGATATATCTATAGGACACGGCAATAATAGCTCAACATAGCTGAGAAGTTGTCAATTTTATCATCAGTTAGATATATCCTTTACGTGTAGTGTAAAACGGCAGTCTCATGGATATCTCCTGAATTTCTTCCAATGAATTGTAAGCTTAATCAAATATAACCTGTTAGAAATTACCCACTTTTCCAATCTTGCCTCTTACTGTTTCAGCCCAGGCCGGGAGTTTGATTCTTCAGTGACTTTGCACACTGTTCTCCTTTACCTCTTGCTGATGAATGTTTCAATGAAGACTGAACCATAGTGCTTCCTGCTTCTTGATATATTTCCAGTGCCCATACCAGCGTTTACTCCTCTTCGCTCTCATGATACTCTAAGCACAGTTCTTTTACAAAGATTTTACCATTATTTTAATCATATGTGTCTGTGTTTAATTTTCTACCTTCTTTGAAATTCGAGTTTGTACTATTAAATTTGTGTTTCATCATAATGACTTGTTCTGATAGAGTCTCAATAATGGCTAGTAAGAAATGAATGAGTAAATGCATGCATTATGATTTCTTATTGTACAAAGCTGACTTGAAAAATTTTAAATAGGAACCAATATAGAGTTTTACTTAATGTGATTATGTTAATAATAATAGTAATTTTAAAAACTGACTTTGTGGTAGAAAGGAATTGATGAAATATATATAACACTTGATAAGAAGAGCCAACTCATTGGAAGACCCTGTTGCTGGAAAGACTGAAGGCAAAAGAAGAGGGTGTCAGAGGATGAGATGGTTAGATAGCATCATTGACTCAAAGGACATGAGTCTGAGCAAACTCTGGGAGATAGTGGAGGACAGGAAGCCTGTGCGGCAGTCCATGGGGTTGCAGGGTCAGACATGACTTAGGGACCGAACAACAGCAATATATACAATAAAAATAAAGGTCAGAGAATGTACAGAAAATATTTTTTCCACATTTTTGGTACATACTTAAACTTTTTTGTGTAAATATAAGGACATATTATATATGTTGCTTTTTAAATTGCTTTTAAAAAATATTCTGAAACCTATATTATACATGAATGCATATGCTATACATACATATTATATTTTAAATGCCTGTGAAGTATTGAAATGTATACAGCTATTAAAATTTATTTAAACAAACCCTACTTTTGCATATTTATCACATTTTTTGTTAATAGAGAGAAAAGACATATAATAACATTAGTTTTTATATGCATAATGCTTTGGGGAAGATGCACAAAGAGTAGTAGCTATTTCCTAATGTGAAGTTTGTGTGGGGGGAATATAGATGAGGGATAAAAAATGGGAAGGAATTTTCTCGCTGTATAAAATTTTTCACTCTCTTGACACTCTGACCCCTTTTCATTCCTCAACACACCAGCTCTTCCTTTCTTTTTAAATTGGAAAATAGAAGACTACTTTACTAGCCTTTCCAGAAAAAGGTGGATGTTACTGTTTGATATACAGATCTTTCTTTTATAACGACCGCTTGCTGGAATAGCTTCTTTTAGGCACTCATATTTTACTTTAATGAAACCTCCTCAGAAAGATCCTCTCTGACCATCCTTTCTAAAACAGCAATCTCTTTCCCAAGCTCTCTCCAACTCACACTCTGCTATATTTTCTTTCTAACACTCATTATTATCTGATGTTTCCTTTCCTGCTTGTTTGCTTATTGTCTGTCTCCCTGAATTAGAATGTAAAATTCTAAAGGAAAAGACTTTTGTTTTATCTGTACTGTACTATTGACACAATACCGCCAAGCTCAGGGGAGACACCCAATAAGTCAATTGAGTTCAGTGCAAAATCTAAGGATGTGTCAAAAAACTCAGTAATAGAGATAAATAATATCTTAATATTTTTAAAAATAAAAAATGCCCCATTTAAAAAAGCCTCTGTTGTAAGAACTAGCTTAGATCTTCATATTAATTTTGTCTTATATATTGGGATGAACATTAAGAAGTGAGGAAAGCCTCAGATTATGTTTATAATTATGGGAAAATATCAACTTTTTTTGGGCAGAACTCTAACCTACTTCTAGGTGGGGCTCTTACTCCACCTAAGTGCATATCTAACCTTGTGTATTTTTCTTTTCTTTCTTTTTCATATATACAGGCCTCTTTATCACTGATTTCCTTTTGTAGTTTGTGGATTTGTGGAACGTGTATTACAGACCAGTGTCTCATTGTCTCTTGACCTTTGAAAATTTTATAATTGTCTTTCCATTTATGTCTCCATGTCTTTTTTTCCCCATTTTCTTGATCTGTTTTGGTCATTCTAACCTTGTACTTCTTTATTTTTTCTCTCTTCTCTTTTTTTATTTCTCACACTATGTCCTTGAGATGGAAACAGAGTAGAACAAATACATATTTGATTATGAATTTTATTTAGTTTACAAAAATGTGTGTTTAGTGGTTTGGTTTTGAAGTGACCCACAAACTCAGATTTCCTTTTAAAGCAAAAAATACAACCAGATATAAAAAGGCTAAATTAAGTTGCATTTAATTACTCTGAAGTTTAATTAATTTTTTATTTTAGTAATAGTCAATGAAAAAAACAATACCTCTCCAACTCCTTGTTTTAGCTGAGCAAAGAAAGAGTGAGTAAACAACTACCAAGATCAGGATACATTTTTTCATATCCTGTTTAGGAGGTCACTCACCTTGGAGGAAGTGATACATTTTACACCACACAGTTCTTTTTTCTAAGAAGTACTAGGTTTTGAATATCTTCATGAGCATTGTTCACATTCTGTCTGCTATGTCTACATCACCAGCAACCAGCAACATGCTGAATCTTACATACTCATTACTGACTTGGCCGCATTATTTGCTTTTGGGGTCAGAATGATGGTGAAGATAGAGGAATGAGTAATGCATATGCCTTGAGGGCAAAATCTAAGGGAGTGACAAAAACTTAGAAATAAACAATATTCTAATCAAATTTTTGAAGTGAGGTTGATTGACAATATTTTATTAGTTACAAGTATATAGCATACTGATTCAGATACACACTATTAAAAGTTATTTCAAGATAAAGGCTGTAATTCCCTGTGCTATACCATATATCCTGTTGCCTATCTATTTTATACATATGAGTTTGTATTTCCTAATCCCATACCCCTAATTTGTCCTGTTCTTATGATATCCATTGGTTTGTGTTCTATATTTGTGAGTCCGTTTCTGTTTTGCATACACATTCATTAGTATTTAAGATTCTGCATATAAGTGATATGATACAGTATTTGTCCGACATTTCACTAAACATAACATTCTCTAGGTCTAACTGATATTGTAAAAAAACAAAATTAATTTTATAAAACTATGATAAACAAAATAAACAGTAAATTTTAAATAAATGCTGGATTAGTAATAGTGCCATTTTGAGCCATATTGGAACCTGAGATAAAAGGAAACATTTGTAATGTTGGTGTCTTTATTTTGAGAAATTGATATGCTTGTTCATATTTTTTACATTAACTCTGACTTAAACATTGCATTAAAATTTTATTTACCTTGATTACTAGGGCTTTTGGTATCAGGGTAAATTTTGCACTAGAGGCAATAATTCACATGTCTCATCCTCAACCTGATTCTGCTTGCTTCCTTGGTATATATATCAGCAATCTCTCATCATTTATTTACATTTTTTCTCTTTTTGATTTTATTATAAGATGTAAATAAGCTTTTCTTAACTTTCTATTTACTTTTGATCTAATAGACTTCCAAAGAAGGTTGTGCTATCTCAGTCACTGATAGGATTTTGGTGACAGAATTCAGGATTAACCTCCTGAGGCAGTAGATGACATATTCTAAAATATTTGCCCTTTACAAAGCTCTGGTATTTTCCTTGCCAAATTCAGTTGACAATCTAATCACTCCCTTTGGAAATAGTCAGCAGGGTTGTGGCAGTCTCAAATCTCCAAAGTGCTTTCTCCATTGCATCATAAAGAGAGGAGATTTCAAAATCTAATATTCTCTATTTGATGACAAATATTTATGAACAATGACAAGGATGGTCAGTTAATGTTTCATGGGAATGGGGAGGAAGGCAACATTATGAGAGTTGTGTAAAATCTGGAGATTCAGATTTCTGAAGTTTGGGAGCTATGCATATTTTTGAGAAACAAGAAGGAGAGGACAATAGAAAAATACTGTAACTATTCTACTGGTTCATTGGCTGCCTTGGAATGCAATGGACTAAAGGTCAGAGTTTCAGCAAGAATAGTCAGAGGCTTAGGTCTTAATTCATGAGTGTGGTATTTTCTACCCTCTCCCCAATAGATTTCCTTTTATTTTTGATACTTAGAATTACTTTAATGGTGGACAAACACTTTCATTCTATTTCCGTAATTAAATGAAATGCTCAATAGCTTTCAGAGTTGATATCTCATTTAAAACCAAGAAGCATGCAAATGACTGATATATTTTCTTTTCTTTTTAAAATACAGATGAAGAAGATGCAAAGAGGGTAGGCCAAGGGTTCCAGAGAAAAGCTTCACGGATTTTGTTTTGCAGAACATTAGCCCAGATCTTATTTTCCATACTTGACATATTTGAGAGCTTCTTGTGTTGTCTGTGGTTCCTGTTATTTTTGAACATAGGGTTTTGATGGCTAGATAGAAAGTTGTGAAACAGAGAATAGTTTCCTGTAAAAGCAGGAATTTTATATGAAGTTTTTTCACCTCCACAGTTTCTTATCTCTGTTTATCACCCAGATTTGTGCAGCTACCATCACCCTGTAAAGATACTCTGTAAAGACATTTACAGAGGCTCTAGTGTCAATGTGTCCATTCATTAGAGGTATCATTCAATGTCTAAATATTTTCCAAGTTTTAGCTCTTCTTTAAACTTACTTAAATGAGCTATTACTACCATCATCAACTCTCTTTGATACTGATATAATCCCTGTCAGAAAGAGTCAACACATTATTCAATTTCTTGAATGATAATTCAGACTTCTGAAATCTAAGTGACTTGTTCAGGGTCAAGAGTTAGTGCATTGCTGAGCTGAGTCATCATAATCAGATAAAATGATTCCAAATCAAATTCAGGACATTGTCTAGAAAGTTAGCATTTGAAGGATATTTACCAGTAATTTAAATAATCAATCTGTTCTAATGATGAGGGAATTCCTTGTTGAAGGTGCATTCATTTCTTTGATGATTTATATATTCATTATTAGCATAAGTATCAATTACACATTTGATCATGTCGCTTAAGAGACATTTTTCAGAATACGTAAACTTAATATACGTTTACATAATTCACATGCTTCAATAAATATGATAACAGATGTTGCACTCAAAGTTTTGAAAATATTGTTAAATATATTCATTTCACTAGAATGATAATAATGAGATTTATTTTTCTTAAGAAAGGTAAACAACTCATTTTATCAGCTTAATTTATATGCAGAAAAAATATATGAGGAAATGGAGAGTAATTAATGAGTGGTTCAGGTTTGCTAAATTGAAAAGAAATTTCTTCATTCAAGAGAAAATGGTTAGTTCAGTTCAGTTCAGTCACTCGGCCATGTCTGACTCTTTGCGACCCCATGGACTGCAGCACGCCAGGCCTCCCTGTCCATCACCAACTCCCAGAGTTTACTCAAGCTCATGTCCATTGAGTCGGTGATGCCATCCAACCATCTCATCCTCTGTTGTCCCCTTCTCCTCCCGCCTTCAATCTTTCCCAGCATCAGGATCTTTTCAAATGAATCAGTTCTTCGCATCAGGTGGCCAAAGTACTGGAGTTTCAGCTTCACCATCAGTCCTTCCAATGAATATTCAAGACTGATTTCCCTTAGGATAGGCTGGTTGGATCTCCTTGTAGTCCAAGGGACTATCAAGAGTCTTCTCCAACACCACAGTTTAAAAGTATCAATTCTTCAGCGCTCAGCTTTCTTTATAGTCCAACTCTCACATCCATACATGACTACTCAAAAAACCATAGCCTTGACTAGACGGACCTTTGTTGGCAATGTAATGTCTCTGTTTTTTAATATGCTGTCTAGGTCGGCCATAACTTTTCTTCCAAGGAGTAAGTGTCTTTTAATTTCATGGCTGGACTCACCATCTGCAGTGATTTTGAAGCTCAAAGAAATAAAGTCTGCCACTGTTTCCACAGTTTCCCCATCTATTTGCCGTGAAGTGATGGGACTGGATGCCATGATCTTAGTTTTCTGATTGTTGAGCTTTAAGCCAACTTTTCACTTTCATCAAGAGGCTCTTTAGTTCCTCTTCGCTTTCTGCCATAAGAGTGGTGTCATCTGCATATCTGAGGTTATTGGTATTTTTCCCGGGAATCAGGGAAAATGGTTAGTACTCCATACTGAATTATTCTTTTGTAGACCAAATGTTTAGAACGGAAGATGATGGAAGCATACACATTGCTCACTATTGCTTGAAAGGAAACAACAGTGATGCTCTTTAAAATAAAATAGCAAAACAAGCATGACCCATAATGGAGTAACAATAAACATAAGAAGTGGAGAAAGTGAAAATATTTCAGGGTGAAAGGATCTGAATAAAAGAATGGGAGAAAGAAGGGAAAATGATAAAGAGTGAGATTTAAAGAAAGCAAAATAAAAAGGAAAAGAAAATTAGGAGAAAATGAGAGACAATAAATTAACGGGAAAAACAAACCACAATTGAGCTCATAAAATAAATTAGGAAATTAATGGCTTCTTGATGAATAAAAGAGGAGAGAAAGAGAAAAGAGAGAAAATGAGAAAGGAAGCATGAAGAAATGTTCAGAGATGGGGAACGCCTAACTCCAGGAGCTGTCTGACCACAGTTTGCCCTCAAGGCAGGTACAGCATTGCCTGATGATGTTTGTGTCTCTGCCCAAAGAGTGAAGCAGGCTGTCTCCCTGGCCTTCCTATTCCTCTACTGTATCATCACTGCCAGAGTCAGATGCATCTCTTAATTAGCTAATGTGCCAAGGAAGATTACGGATATAGTGGTGAGAATTTAGATTTCTCTTTCAGACTCTTCCTTTTTTATTTTTTTAAATACATTTTTCAAGATTTGTGCACTCTTTTTTCAAAATAATTTTATTTATTTATTTATTTTTGACTGTGTTAAGTCTTCATTGCTGTGTGGGCTTTTCTCTAGCTGCTGCAAGCAGGGTCTACTCTGAGTTGAGGGAGGTGCATGGGCTTCTCACTGTGGTGACTTCTCTTGTTGTGGAGTATGGGCTGTAGGGTATTTGGGCTTCAGTAGTTGTGGTGTGTAGGCCCAATAGTTGTGGTACTTGGGCTCTAGATCACAGGTTCAGTAGTTGTGGTACATGGGGTTGGACCAGAGATCAAACTCATGTCTCCTGCATTGGTAGACAGATTCTTTACCACTGAGCCACCAGGGGCATCCTCAGCCTGAAAACAGTTTTCCCACTAACGTGGCTAACATATAATTTTTTATTCTGATGACAGTCATAATTTGTATGTGTTTTCTTTTTTGGAGATGTATTTTATTTTACTTAGAGAAATGTTCACCTGATACATAGTCTCTGGATTGATGTGAAGCACCGTTTTGGAATCACCATCAGGAAAATATATAGACAAGAACAGGATATGGGAAGAGAATGGATCAAGTATGTCAGGTAGCATGGAATCCTTTTGTTGGAAAACAGTGAAAAAGCAGAGATGACAAGAAACAGGCAGAGTGGAAGAGCCTATAACTCTCAATTATAAATCCTTCAGAAATCTTCTGATATCTTAGGGATATCATCAAACGCTGACACATCATGAAATGACACACCACTCACATCAACTCTGCATGAGCTTGTGGGACGCAGTGAACCTAAGAGGAAATGGAACTCTTCACCTACATTCCTGGGTTTCTTGGGTGTATTTTTATGGACAGGTGATGGAATGAATATTGAGATAAGTGTCTGTGGAAGTAGAGACAAGTTAAGAAGTAAGCAGAGAGGCTAATTGGAGGCCTTACAAAATATTTTTAATTACAGTTTTGTGTAAGTCTTGCTTTGTCTCTGTGTGTGTGTGTGTGTGTGTGTGTGTGTGTGTGTGCATGCATGCAGTGTTTCTATACATATATACACTAAACTTTAAAGGAAGATTTTCAAAAGTTCCATCGGTGGATGGTAGTACCTGTATATTAGTCATTCCTTTCAGTTCTTGAGAGATGTAAAGCAGATATTTTTAATATTTCTTAAAATATGTACCACAATAAACCACTGTACATATTGTTCTGTTTCTTTTGTTTTATCCTTTGTATTACTTTCCTCTTATTTTTCACTCATACTTTTCTCTTTTTGGCCTTCTTTCCTAGTGACTAAGTCACTAGCATTTTGTCAAGGTTTTTGTGTCTCTTTGTACCTCATGTTCCAAAAAATTACTTAAGACATATTGTTTATAACTAAAGTGGTGAATATGTCAGGTATTTTTACCTAGAGAACAATCCAAGTCTAGATGTAAGAAACTGTAATAACAATAAACTCTGCTTCTTGATGTACTATAGGCAGAGACAATGGAGAGAGAGAACAGTACTGTGGTAACTGAATTCATCCTTACTGGTCTGACTCAGTCTCAAAATATTCAGCTCCTGGTCTTCACACTAGTCTTAATTTTCTTCCTTATCATCCTCCCTGGAAATTTCCTCATCATCCTCACCATCAGGTCAGACCCTGGCCTCACAGCCCCCCTCTACTTCTTCCTGGGCAACCTGGCCTTCCTGGATGCATCCTACTCCTTCATTGTGGCTCCCAGGATGCTGGTGGACTTCCTCTCTGAGAAGAAGGTGATCTCCTATAGAGGCTGCATCACTCAGCTCTTTTTCTTGCACTTCCTTGGAGGAGGGGAGATGATACTCCTAATTGTGATGGCCTTTGACCGCTACATTGCCATCTGTCATCCTTTACATTATTCAACTGTCATGAACCCTAGAACCTGCTACACCTTGCTATTGGCTCAGTGGTTTGGAGGCTTTGTTCATTCCATTATCCAAGTGGCCCTGATCCTCCGCTTGCCCTTCTGTGGTCCAAACCGACTGGACAACTTCTTCTGTGATGTGCCGCAGGTCATCAAGCTGGCCTGCACTGACACCTTTGTGGTGGAGCTCCTGATGGTCTTCAACAGTGGCCTGCTCACCCTGCTGTGTTTCGTGGGCCTTCTGGCCTCCTATGCAGTCATCCTCTGCCGTGTACACCATTCCTCCACCGAGGGGAAGAGCAAGGCTCTGTCCACATGCACCACACACATCATCATTATATTTCTCATGTTTGGGCCTGCCATCTTTATCTACACTCGTCCCTTCACAGCCTTATCAGCAGACAAGGTGGTCTCCCTTTTCCACACAGTGATCTTTCCTTTGATGAATCCTGTGATTTATACCCTTCGCAACCAGGAAGTGAAAGCTTCCATGAGGAAGATATTGAGTCAACATATGGTTTGTTGAATGGATTTTATAATAAGAAGTCATGAAGGGGAAATTCTGGCTGAAAATCATTCACTTATTTAAAAAATATTGTTTTTCACTGAGTGCCTCCCATTGCCAGGTACCACTTTAGTCAATGAGGGAAAGTTATAATAACAAGAAAACAAACATGCTATGTTATTTAAGAACATAAAGGAAGCACCAGCCTGGTTGGAGTAAGGAATAAGTGTGAGAGATTTAGTTCTTAAGTTATATATGGCTATAGTGTCGTATAAATAATGCTTTTTACACCAAAATAAAAAGGTTTATTCTATTCTATTTGAAGTAAGAATTCATCTTAATGTTTTAAGCAGGTGTTCATTCACAATTGTTCTTTTATGATTTAGGACAACATTATCAAGATTCTTGGCAAAGATCAGTAAATACAAGGAATCATCACAAGTCATATGTTATGTTACAGTCCTATTTTGAACAATTTTAAAAGCCTGAAACTCTTGAAATACATTTATTTTCTTCCTTCATCCAAATTTGGTAGCAGGATAAGAAAACAAAACAATTGGTTTTATAGAAAAAAGTGTCATGAAATTATTTCACTTGACTCTTTTCAGAGCTTCTTGATTATGATTAATATTAATGGGTTTTAAAAATCTTCCCCAGATGTTAAAGCTTACTCTCAATTGATTTCCATCTGATTATTGTAATGATAGTTATTTAGTATTATAGATTTTGTTGGAGATTACATAAATCTCTATTGTTACCTAAAATAGGGTTTAATGTGAGAAGTTAGGTGCTTATAAAATCTTTTAAGGACTGACTGGAAGACAATTTTTTAAAAATTCTGGACATCCATAAGTGATTGCCATAAGTGCACTATAAAATCAATTTGCTGAATGATCTATCCCTGCAATAATGAGGCAATTGGGATAACAGAAGCCACTTTGCCAGCGTCTAACTAAAGGAACACATCAATTAACCATGGTGTGAAATCACGAGAATGATACAGACTATTTCATGTTATTGTTTCTCTCTTCAGTTATTTTTTTTCCTCAATTCAAGTGATACATGAGTACTTTTGATAATCAGAATTTGGAAATCTAAATGTGATGATTCTAGAAGAACCTGTTAATATGTTCACAGCTTCTTTGCAAAACAAAATGAAGCAATGCAAAAAATACTTGTAAAATACAGGATAATAGTTTTATAACCTTAGAGGTAAGAAGACAAGTTGAAATCAAATAGAAAATGAAAAGAAAAATGATTACACTTGACATGTTTAAAAATATGTGTGTGGCCAAAAGGCAAATAGTGATGAAAATCTGCCCACTCCACGTGGATGTGTGAGTTTATTTCTGCATAATTATAGAGGTTTCCTTCTTAACTGAGGATGGTGTAAAGGACCAACCATGCATAAAATTAAAGTAAAAAAGCTGTTAAGGAAATTTATATAAATTAGAAATTAATTCACTAAACATATAAAAAATTAATAGGTGAATATGAAATAGAGGCCTGGTGTGCTGCAGTCCATGGGGTTGCAAAGAGTTGGACACAACTTGGAGACTGAACAACAACAACAATGAAATAGATGAAGAAAATATGGGCAACTGAAATGAATCTTCAGTTAACAGAAAGAAATGGAAAGGATTATAAACATAAAAATAATTTTATTCTCAAAGACAAACCATGAGCATAAAGACCATTGATTCTGGTTAGCTTGTAGAAGAATGTTGTTCATGTATTATCAACAATAAGAAAAGTAGAAAATAATAATTACACTTTTCTACGAGGCCATCAGAGAGTGGATGAAGCAAGGAAGCCTTTGTGTTGAGCAGCAGAGAAAGGCAGAGCCTATGTAGAAGAGCAGAGAGCTTTGGTGGCTCTATAACTGAGGGCAAGTACCTAGTATGGATATGGGGATATGGTGGTGTGATCCTGACATGGACTGAGATATTTTGTAGAGGTGAGAGGAAAAATAAGGTGACCCTTTTATGACACGTGGGATGTGGACAGATTAGCATCTGAGAAAGCTCCAAACACAAAAATAGATAGCTCACTCATGAATTTCTCCCCCACTCCCACTGACACCTATACCAATAATTTGCTCAGAAAAGGAGAAACGGAGGAAGAAATGAAAATCAATGCATACTGCTGGCTTCCCTGATGGCTCAGTTGGTAAAGAATCTGCCTACAATGCTGGAGACCTCGGTTAACTCCCTGGATTGGGAAGATCCCCTCGAGAAGGGAAAGGCTACCCACTCCAGTATTCTGGCCTGGAGAATTCCATGGACTGTATAGTCCGTGGGGTTGCAGAGTCAGACATGACTGAGGGACTTTCACTTCACATTGGCTGATGCGTATTCTTAGCCATTATTATAGTACTTGATGTTGACGCCTACAGAATTGTCATAAGGGCAACAAAACTATAAGAATTGTGGCTCAAACTCATTTCAGTTCTGACAAAATTGAAGATGTAGGTTCCTTGGTAGCAGTGGCAAGATACTGAAGGTAAAACTACTCTGGGCTAAATTCCATATAATGAAAGATGATTTCAAGCTCTAGCTCAATTACCCTTTGAAAGAATCTGAAAGATTACATCCTCATCCTACCTGCTATATAGAAGAAAAGGATTTAACTCTCTGAAACATTAGGCAAAGTATAGTTAGATATTATTATTTATCTTCTATATATATTTTTCATATTGAAGAAGAGTTCACTTGCAATGTTATATTAGTTTCAGATATATAGCAGAGTGATTCAGTGTCTTTATAGATTTGTTGTTCGGTAGCTAACCTGTGTCTGACTCTTCATGACCCCATGAACTGTAGCACACCAGACTTCCCGTTCCTTCACTATATCCTGGAGTTTGCTCAAACTTATGTCCATTGAGTCGATGATGCCATCCAACCAATTCTTCCTCTGTTGCCCCCTTCTCCTCCTGCCCTCAATCTTTCCCAGCATCATGGTATTTTCCAATGAGTTGGCTTACTGTATCTGGTGGCAAATTACTGGAGCTTCAGCTTCACCATCAGTCCTCCTATTGAATATTCAGTTGATTTCCTTTGTAGATTATACTCCATTAAAAGTTATTACAATATAATGGCTATAATTCCCTGTGCTGTACAATATATTCTTATTGCTTATCTATTTTATACATAATAGTTTGTATCTCTTAATCCATACCACTAATGTGCCTTTTTTCTTTCCTCTCACCTTTGGTGAGCACTAGTTTATATTCTATATCTTGAGTCTATCTCTGTTTGGCATATACATTCATTTGTAATACTTTTTTACATTCCACATATAAGTGATATCATGCAATATTTGTCTTCCTTTGTCTGACTTATTAAGAATAATATTTTGGGGTCTAATCAATATTTTAAAAAATAAAAAATAATTTAGAAACCATGATAAAAAAATACTAAATTTAGAGAAAGTCTGAATTAATAATAGCATCATTTTGAGCCATATTGGAACTTGAGGCAAAACAAAAAACCTGTAATGTTGATGTCTTTATTGTGAAAAAGTGATATTCTGTTCATAACTTTTACACTAACTTTGACTTTTAAATATTGCATTAAAATGGCATTCATCTTGATTACTAAGGCATTTGGTATCAGGATAAATTTTGTGCCAGAGGCATTACATCACCTGCCTCATCCTCATCTTGACTCTTACTTGCTTCCTCGGTATATATATCAAAAATCTCTCATCATTTATTTATGCTTTTTCTCTTTTTGATTTTATTTTAAGATGTAAATAAACTTTTCTTAACTTTCTGTTTACTTTTGACCTAACTAATAGGCTTCCAACAGAGTTGTATTATCTCACTCACTGATAGGATTTTTGTGTTAGAATTCAGGATTAACCCCCTGGGGGCACTAGATGACATATTCTAAAATATTTTCCCTTTACAAACCTTTATATTTTCTTTGCCAAATTCAGTTGACATAATAACTCACTTTGGAAATAGTCAGCAGGGTTGTGGCAGTCTCAAATCTCCAAAGCACTTTCTCCATTGCATCATAAAGAGTTCGAGGAGAGTTCAAAATCTAATGTTCTCTATGTGATGACAAATATTTGTGAACAATGACAAGAATGGTCAGTCAATGTTTCATGGGAATGTGGAGGTTGGCAACATTGTGAGAGCAACATAAAACCTGGAGTTTCAAATTTCTGGAGTTTGGGAGCTACTCATGTTTATGAGAAACAAGAAGAGGACAACAGAAAAAATATTGTAACTGTTCTACTGGTTCATCAGCTGCCTTGGAATGCAAGGGAGTAGAGGTCAGAGTTTGAGCAGGAATAGTCAGGGGCTTAGGTCTGAATTCATGAGTGTGACATTTTCTACCCTCTCCCCAATGGACTTCCATCTCTCCTTGATGCTTGGAAATACTTTAATGGTGGACACTTTTATTCTATTACCATAATTGAAATGATCAATAGCTTTCAGAGAGCTGACGTGGTTTAAAACCAAAGAACATATTTAAAATTGATAACCAACAAGATCCTATGGTATGGTGCAGGGAACTCTGTTCAATGTTGTGTGGTAGGCTGGATGGGAGGGCAGTTTGGGGGTAAACGGATATATGCATGTATATAACTACGGCTGAGTTGCTTTGATGTTCACCTGAAACTATCACGATGTTGTCAACCAGCTATATGCAAGTATAAAATAAAATGCTTTAAAAAGGAAAAAAAAAAACCCAACGAGCATGCAAATCACTGATATGTTTTCTTTTCTTTTTAAACTTAGATGAAAGATAGAGAGATGAAAAGGCTAAGGCTCCAGAGAAATAATTCAAAGATTTTATGAGTTTGCAGAACATTAGCCCAGATCTCTTATTTTTCATACTCAACATATTTAATAGTTTCAACTGTTCCATATCGTTCTATTATTCATCAACATAGGACTTTGATGGTTAGATAGGAAGTTGTGAAACTGAGAAAATCTTGATACACAAACAGCTAACTGCATTGGGAACTTTACACAAAAGTTATTTAACCTTTAGTTGTTTCACTGAATGAGACATTTGGATGTGTGTAACTACCATCACCCAGGGTTCATCCTAAAGACACTGACAAAGGCTCTAGTGCAATATGTCCTTTCATTGGACACTTTTATATAAAAATTATATTTATTTTAATAAAATATTTGAAGGGCTGGTTTTGATTTGAACTTACTTGAATGAGTTATTATTACCATCATCACCTCAGTTTTGATCCTCATATCATCCCTGTCCTTTAGTTATTTTATTAATGAATGGATTTCCTGGTTGAAGATCCATACATTAGTTTCAGTTAGTTCAGTTCAGTTCAGTCGCTCAGTCGTGTCCGACTCTTTGCGACCCCATGAATCGCAGCACGCCAGGCCTCCCTGTCCATCACCAACTCCCGGAGTTTACTCAAACTCATGTTCATTGAGTCGGTGATGCCATCCAGCCATCTCATCCTCTGTCGTCCCCTTCTCATCCTCTGTCGTCCCCTTCTCCTCCTGCCCCCAATCCCTCCCGGCATCAGGATCTTTTCCAATGAGTCAACTCTTTGCATGAGGTGGCCAAAGTATTGGAGTTTCAGCTTCAGCATCAGTCCTTTCAGTGAACACCCAAGACTGATCTTCTTTAGGATGGACTGGTTGGATCTCCTTGCAGTCCAAGGGACTCTCAAGAGTGTTCTCCAACACCGCAGTTCAAAAGCATCAATTTTTCAGCTCTCAGCTTTCTTCACAGTCCAACTCTCACATCCATACATGACCACTGGAAAAACCATAGCCTTGACTAGACGGACATTTGTTGGCAAGTAATGTCTCTGCTTTTTAATGTGCTATCTAGGTTGGTCATAACTTTCCTTCCAAGGAGTAAGCATCTTCTAATTAGTTAAGCGCTTTATATATTCATCATCGGCATCAGTATCAATTACATATTTGGTGATGTTTTTAACCTAATTCACATTTTTGTAATATGTAAAAAGTTAATTTGCATTTAATTTATAAGCCATAACCAATATGCTTATAGACATTGCACTCAAAATTTTGGACACTTTATTAAATATATTCGTTCCACTGGAATGACAGCAATGAGATTTCCTTTTGAAAGAGAGAGAAAGAGAAAAGAGATACAGTAAAGAAGAAAACATGGAGAAATGTTTCAAAGAGATGGGGAAGTAAGCTCCTTGGGTCTCTATACTCCTGGCTCCAGGAGCTGGTCTGACCACAGTTTGCCCTCCAGGCAGGCACAGCTTTGCCTGATGATGTTCGCGTCTCTGCCCTAAGAATGAGGGAGGCTGTCCCTGCCCTGGGCCTTCCTATTCCTCTGCTGTATCATCACTGCCAGAGTCGGTCACATCTCTTAATTAGCTGAAGTGCCAAGGAAGATTAGGGATATAGTGGTGAGAATTTAGATTTCTTTCAGCCTCTTATGACAACACTTTCCCCACTAGTCTGGCTAACATAGACTATTTGATTCTGAAAAGGGTCATATTTTGTAGAATATTTTTCACAATTGTATTTTATCTTACCTAGAAAAATGTTCATCTTATACAGTCTCTGGTTCTATGCCAGCCACAATTTCAGAATAATAGATCCAGAAAATATATAGATGAAAATAGGACAACTAAAGAAAATGGATGAAATATGTCAGATACTGTAGAATCCTGTCTGCTGGGTTGAGTGAAAAAGAGTGAAAAAGGGAAGATGAATGATAAGAAATAGGCAGAATGGAAGAGTCTATAACCCTCAATCAAAAAAACTTTCAGAAATCCTCTGATGTCTTAAAGATATCATCAAATACAGATACATCATAAAATGACCAATTCTGAGTGAATTTGTGGGATACACAAAACCTAAGAGTAAATAGAAGGGACTCTTCACTTATATTCCTGGTTTTCCTGGGTGTATTTTTATAGGCAGATGAGGGAATGAATGTTGAGATAAGTGTTTGTCTAAGGCAGAGAAAAGTTAAGAAGCAAGCTCAGAAGTTACCAAATATTTTTATTACAATTTTGAGAGTCTGCCAAATATTTTGTATTATAATTCTATGTGGGTCCCATTTTGCCTCTGTGTGTGCATGTATGAATGTGGGTGTGTGCAAGTGTATGTTGTGTTTGTATACATATATACGCTGATATTTTAAAATAAGACTTTAATAAATTCCATCTGTTGTCATAACACCTGTATATTAGCCATTGTATTCAGCTCTAGAGAGACTTAAAACAGATAGTTCTAATGTTCCTAAAATATGTAAAATGCACTGTATAGACTTACTGTTTTTTTCACTTTTCTATTTTTTTTCTTTTTTTACTCACATCTATCTTTCTTTTCTAAGTACTGAGACACTAGCTTTGTCTTTCAAGGTTTTTCTCCTCCTCTTTATATCCAATGTTTCACAGAACTTAGGACAACTGTGCTTGCTAAACATTATGCAGAATATTAATATATACTACATTGTATTTTTCTGTAGATTAGCAATTTTCATATTTAAAAACATTTCATATCAACAACAAAATATTTTTAGAGCATGTGCCTTAAATATATATGTATATATTTATAAAATTTATATACCATTATATTAATATATTACACATATTAAATGCATGATTTTGAAAAGATAAAATTAAAAGTCAGTGATATGTGCATATATATGCATAATTATATAAATGTAATACATATTTATACTATTTTATTATCACTCTTCATTGGATCATCACATTGACCATTCTGGAATGAGCCTACACCACTAAACAGACAGCATTAAAACTGGATTCCCCTCTCCTGCAATGACTAGTGTTCTTTTAATTATACAGTGTGAAGCTTTTAAGCTTATTTTTAGTTATTCAAGCATACCAAGAAGAGCATTTATTGATTAAATCTGTGCTAATAATTTCTTTATATATTTCAACTGAATAGTGCATACTCACATTCTTCTACTAATAGTAAGAATAAAGAAAACTCATTCTAAACTTAAGTGCTGCTACAATAGTAGCTTTAGTTCTCTTGTCTTGAAAAGGAATGGATGAGACTATAGGATCTTATTACTCTTTACCTCTCCTGTATGCTATGATTTTATGTATTAACACAACTAATTTAAAACATGTATCCTGGAAAATTTGTATTGTGACCTGTTGTTTGTTGACAGGCTCTCCCTTGAGCATCATGCTGGTATCAGAGAAAGAAGGAGATTGGGAGAATGTAGTGAAGAATTGGGAGCTTCCCAGGTGGCTTAGTAGTAGAGAATCTGCCTGCCAAGAAGGAGATGTGGGTTTGATCCCTAGTTTGGGAAGATCCCCTGGAGAAGGAAATGGCAGGCTACAATCCATAGGGTTGCAAAAGAGACATGGCTTTGCTAAGAACAACAACAACAGTAAGGAATTGAGATTGAAAGAGTGTAATGAAGTTGTGTAGTTCAAGGAGGGAGTGGCTACATAAGCAATGCTTCACCAGGGATACAGCTGGAACCTACCTCTAAATGATGGGGAAAGTACAGTTATTGTTGGAAACTGGTGACCAGCTTGGAGTCAGAGCAATACAAGGACACCAGGTTAGAGGAGGACGATGAGAAAACAGAAAGCAAGGCAGAGAGTTAGCAGGCAGAAAATGGGAATTCCACAAAAGTTTGTGTTGGAGGATGAAGAGAAACGTGTGTAATTCCAAGCAAGCTGCTAAGTCTCAAGCAGAGTACAACCACAAAAATGCAAAGATCTTGATATTTGGAGTTATGTTGTATCTCAATCAGGAAATTTTTCCTATGACTCAAGAAGGCAGGAATCCCAAGAAGGTATAGGACACTAGACTCTGAGAGTGGACCGCAGTGGTGTAGAAGCACATGGCTGAATGGGAATAAGACTGTAGCTTTGAGAAAGGTGATTTGTTTGTTTTAAATCTAGAGGAGAGAAATGTTCAGCTTTCTCAGGATATTGGAAAGGGTTGAAACATTGTTTATAACTGAAGTGGTGAATATGTCAGATATTTGTAGGTAGACAACAACAGGGGTCTAGATGTGAGAGATTATAACAATAAACTCTGCTTCTTTATGTACTGCAGGCAGAGAGGATGGAGAATAACAGTACTGTGGTGAAAGAATTCATCCTTGCTGGTCTGACCCAGTCTCAAAATATTCAGCTCCTGGTGTTTGCGCTAGTCTTAATTTTCTACCTCATCATCCTCCCTGGAAATTTCCTCATCATCCTCACCATCAGGTCAGACCCTGGCCTCACGGCCCCCCTCTACTTCTTCCTGGGCAACCTGGCCTTCCTGGATGCATCCTACTCCTTCATTGTGGCTCCCAGGATGCTGGTGGACTTCCTCTCTGAGAAGAAGGTGATCTCCTATAGAGGCTGCATCACTCAGCTCTTTTTCTTGCACTTCCTTGGAGGAGGGGAGGGCTTACTCCTTGTCGTGATGGCCTTTGACCGCTACATCGCCATCTGTCGTCCTTTACACTATTCAACTGTCATGAACCCTAGAACCTGCTACGCCTTGCTGTTGGCTCTGTGGCTTGGAGGCTTTGTTCATTCCATTATCCAAGTGGCCCTGATCCTCCGCTTGCCCTTCTGTGGTCCAAACCAACTGGACAACTTCTTCTGTGATGTGCCCCAGGTCATCAAGCTGGCCTGCACTGACACCTTTGTGGTGGAGCTCCTGATGGTCTTCAACAGTGGCCTGATGACCCTCCTGTGCTTTCTGGGGCTTCTGGCCTCCTATGCAGTCATCCTCTGCCGGGTACATGGTTCCTCCTCTGAGGGGAAGAGCAAGGCCGTGTCCACATGCACCACCCACATCATCGTTATATTTCTCATGTTTGGGCCTGGCATCTTTATCTACACCCGCCCCTTCAGAGCCTTCCCAGCTGACAAGGTGGTTTCTCTCTTCCACACAGTGATCTTTCCTCTGTTGAACCCTGTGATTTATACTCTTCGCAACCAGGAAGTAAAAGCATCTGTGAAAAGGCTGTTTAGTCAGCACTTAGCCTGATAAACAGTGGGAAAAATGAATATGAAAATAATGACTGAAGAATTTCATGAAATCAAGGTATTCATTTTCCAAACATACATTTATTAATCACCTCCCATTTATCGAGACTGTACTAGGCCCTAGGAGAAAGAGCTACTACTGAGGCAGGTAAAGTCACTGTTCTCTGAAGTTACAATATAGTAGGAATAGACTGCCAATAACGTAGAAAATAAACAGTATAGTTTCAAGAAGATATATATCCCTGAAGGTACTAAAAACAAAAGCAAAATATTTGATAGCAAGTGTGAGACGGGGGTAGTGAATTTACTTTTAGTCTTGAAGTAGGTCCTTTAAAGGAGGTGATGTTTTGGCTGATATCTGGATAAAATGAATATGCCAACTGTGCAAACAAGGGCAGGCAGAGCCTTCCAGGCAGATGGAACAGGTATAGCAAAAATCTGAAGATAGTAATGAATATATTGGTATACTTGATGATCACAGCAAATGTCAAATTGACTGGGATATAATAAGTGACTGTATAAATGGTTAGCGTTCATGTTGGAGATACTGACAATGTCCAGCACATAGACAGGGTCTAGGAAGCGACTATAAAGAGCTCATTTTAAAATAATTATAATAAGAATCCATTCTAAACAACAGAGTAATTTCTCTAGTATGGTTCAAAAGTGATTCAGGGCTATAAACTCAAGATTCTGAAGATATCAGAGTTTAAAATATTATTAAAAGGGAAATATTATGCTTACATCTTCTAAAGCAATTAAACTGTAAATTTTTCTTCAATAATTACATAGAGGAAGGCAAATAAAGTAGGTCATTTTCATATGAAAAAAGTCATGGAAACATTTCACTGTCTTTTCTGCCATGACTTCATAATTAGTCCTATCAGATACTTACGACTCCTAACTGTTTATTGATCTCATCTGTAATTGACTTCACACTGAGTGTGACCCTGATGGTTCTTTGGTGTATCAATCAGGAATCTATTGCATTCTAATTATTTTAAAATGATTTAATATAGAGAATTACATGCTTATGAAACAGTTTCAAAGCTTGGAAGAACAGATTATAGGCTGGATATCCAGAGATGACTCCCAGAACAGCACAGGGGACCTAGACTATAAAGGGAGCTGTTCTTGCTACAACCTTTGTCATCTGTTGTCTGAAAAATACCACCATGTTAGCCTAGGACCAGAGTCAGGATGATGATCCACAGCCCCCGTGTACTTATCAAATTTCCTCTAGATAACAGAAGCCTCTCCTGGCACTGCTTCTCTGCCAATGGCTTAGCCAACTGAATGGGTAGCATCCAAAACAAACCTGGAACCAAAATGCATGGGATTAATTTTATATATTTTATTTAAAAATAATCAAAATTAAAATGTTTATGATTTAATATAAATATAAATATGATTTTAAATAAATATAAATCACACACATGGTAAAATATGCATATAATGGAAAAGAGCATTTTCTTTTCTGAAATATCTCCTTCTCAATCCTACTTTCTATCAGGGCTTCCCTGATAGCTCAGTTGGTAAAGAATCCGCCTGCAATGCAGGAGATCCCAGTTTGATTCCTGGGTCGGGCAGATCCACTGGAGAAAGGATAGGCTAACCACTCCAGTGTTCTTGGACTTCCCTGTGGCTCAGCTGGTAAAGAATCAGCCTGCAATGCAGGAGAACTGGGTTTGATCCCTGGGTTTGGAAGATCCGCTGGAGGAGGGCATGGCAACCCACTCCAGTATTCTTCCCTGGGGAATCCCCATGGACGGGGAGCTTGGCAGGCTACAGTCCTTGGAGTCACAAAGAGTCAGACACCACTGAGCGATTCAACACAACACAGCACAGCTACCTTTATATCTACTCACATACCTGCATCTCTCCTGGACTGAGTGATCTGATGCTTTTCCTACAAAAGCTGATTCCTCCAGCTGTGCATCAGACTCCATATTCTCTTTCCTACAAAGGACCATTACTCCTTTCTCTCTTCTGAACCACTAACTTTTTCCTCCCTATTGCATCCCCTTGGCATATGTTTCTTTCGTCTTCAATAAAATCTTTTTGTCAGCTTTCTCCTTCCACACCTTATCTCACTTTTTCTTCCCCTTTAGAGCCAAGCTTGAGAGTAGTTTAGAAATATTTATAGACTTTTAAGGAGCAGCTTTATGTTTACAGGAAAGTTGAGCAGAAAATGCAGAGTTTCTATATATCACCTGTCCCCCACAATATATACGTACTTTTTCCCATTAATATCTTGCATTAGTGTGGTATATCTGCAACAACTGATGAACCAATACTGATATATTATTTTAAAATAAAATCCAAAGTTTATATTAGAGTTCACATTTTCTCTGCAGTTCTATGGATGCTGACAAATACATTTCATCTATTCATCATTTACGGTATCATACAGAGTAGTTTTGCTGCCCTAAAAATCCCCTGTGTTCCCCCTATTCATCCCTGCCTCTCTTCCTTCTCCCCTCAAGCCCCTGACAACCACCAACCTTTTTACAGTCTCTAGTTTTGCTGTGTACAGAATGCCACACAGTTGGAACCATACACTATGTAGTTTTAATCTTCTCAGGCTGGCTTGTTCATTGTTCCAATGTTTTTCCTTTTCAACTCTCCCAGTCATGCCAATAACTTTTTTCATGATCACCAGTGATAGCAATGATTGTTAGTCAGATCTCATCATGTTTGACCTCTGAATAGCATCTGACACAGTGGATCACGGCCTTCCCAAGCCCTCCATTTTTCTTGTCTCCCCCAAACATCACCAGCTGTTCCTTCATTCTTCTTTGAGAGCTTCTCCTTAGCTACCCAGCTTCCCTGTCTTTAAATCCCATCTATCTATCCATAATCTTCATGCTCATGAATGCTAGGCTCCTCTCCCAGCAGCCTATGCCCTTGCCACAGCTCTGCTTTCAAGTCCTGTTTCACCTCATGCATGACATCCCAGACTGACTGCACCTCTCTCTCCACCCCAAAACCCAATGGAATTCACTGTAATTCCATTTCTCCAGTCTCAGGCCCCAAATCTAAGATTTGTAATATTTTAGAAGTATTTTCTCTCATATTTCACATCAAATCTATTAACAAGCCTGGATTAGTGCTGTCATCATGAAACTGCCAGATGACATCTCTCCCTCAAATTCTACCACCTACGCCCAAACCACCATCATCTCTTGCCTATATTATAGCTGTAACCTCTTTATTGGTCTTCTGTTTTTGTCCCAGTTTATTCTATTGTCAGCAGAGCATCCAGGATGATCTGGTTAAAATATAGTCACATCATCTCTGTCTTCTCAGAACCCTTGATGACTTTGCTGTTAAAGAGCTAAGTCTTTCCTTGTGGTCTATAAATGTCCATATGACCCTATCTATAAGCCCCAACTCCCATTCCTCTTTATGCTCTGATCTCTTATTCTAATGCATTCCATCTAATCCTTCTGTTCAGTTCTCCTGTCCTCCTGATCCTGGGCTATGTCAGCCCACCCTTCCCAATCCCACCCCAGTAACTTCGATTTGATGGTTTCTTTCTCCGGAATCTACTTTTCCAAGATATTTCCAAGCCTTACTATATAATTTCCTCATATTTGACCTGTCCTCAAAGGCCACCTTTTGTGTGACACCTTCCCTGAGCACCCATTCCCAGAACAGTCCCTGCCCATCTTTCCTGCATCACTTTTGTTCATAGCACTTATTACCTTTAATAGGACATATGTTGCACATGCTTTTTTATTGTCTGTCTTTTTCCACTATGGTGGGAAAAGCAAAAATTGGTTTGTTTTGACTATTGACTAACACAAAGAAGGAGTTTGTAAATATCAAACTAATAAATTAAAGAATAATATGAGAATTCATGTAATTCTACTATGCAGAAACATCTAATATTAAAATTTTGTCAGTTTTACATGTATAAACACATTATTATTTTTATAAAAATTGGGTCATATTATACATATAGTTTATAATTTGTCCTTTTCTCTTAATATTATAGGCATGTTTTAAATAAGGATATATAGATCATAATACTCAAAGAACAGACTGGTTCCAAATAGGAAAAGGAGAACATCAAGGCTATATATTGTCACCCTGCTTATTTAACTTATATGCATTATGAGAAACACTGGGCTGGATGAAGTATAAGCTGGAATCAAGATTGCCAGGAGAAATAGCAATAAACTCAGATATGCAGATGACACCACCCTTATGGCAGAAAGTGAAGAAGAACTAAAGAGCCTCTTGATGAAAGTGAAAGAGGAGAGTGAAACATTCAGAAAACTAAGATCATGACATCCAGTCCCATCACTTCATGGCAAATAGATGGGGAAACAGTGGAAACAGTGGCTGGCTTTATTTTTCTGGGCCCTAAAATCACTGCAGATGTGATTGCAGCCATGAAATTAAAAGATGCTTACTCCTTGGAAGGAAAGTTATGACCAACCTAGATAGCATATTAAAAAGCAGAGACATTATTTTGCCAACAAAGGTCTGTCTAGTCAAGGCTATGATTTTTCCAGTAGTCATGTATGGGTGTGAGAGTTGGACTATAAAGAAAGCTGACTTTACCAATCTTAAAATTTGACTACAAGTGTCCTATAGATACAGATCTAAAATCCAGAATTTGGACTGATAGTTTGAATTATTTATGCCTAACATTGAAGGGCATGCATTAAATATGCTTCCGCAGTAGTCTGAATGACTACTGTCTTGTCCATTTGTGATTAAATAGCTGCTTTGCTATTTGAGTCTTGTACATATAAACTTTTTTTTATGAACTATGAAATAAACATTTAAAAAATGAGTTTCCTAAAAAAAAAAAGAAAGAAAGCTGAGCATAGGAGAATTGATACTTTTGAACTGTGGTGTTGGAGAAGACTCTTGAGAGTACCTTGGACTGCAAGGAGATCCAGCCAGTCCATCCTAAAAGAGATCAGTTGTGGGTGTTCATTGGAAGGACTGATGTTGAAGCTGAAGCTCCAATACTTTGGCCACCTGATGCGAAGAGCTGACTCTTTTGAAAAGACCCTGATGCTGGGAAAGATTGAGGGCGGGAGAAGGGGATGACAGAGGATGAGATGGTTGGATGGCATCACTGACTCAATGGACATGAGTTTGTGTAAACTCCGGGAGTTGGTAATGGACAGCGAGGGCTGGCGTGCTGCAGTTCATGAGGTCGCAAAGAGTTGGACATGACTGAGCAACTGAACTGAACTGAACTGAATTGAACTCAAATAACTGTGAATTATTCAATTACCATTTGCTATTATTTATTTAAATAATCTTCTACATTTGTGTATTTAGAATTTTGCTATTACATATTGACTTTATATAAAAATATTTTTAAATACTACTTTTCACTCTTATGGAGCATATTCTGGGAATAGATTTCTAGAAGTACAACTACTAGGTCACAAAGTATAAATTTGGATATATAGTGAAATTCTTTTGATTTATTATTTCTTTGCTGTTTCTAAGAGTAGGACTCACTTTCTTTTACAGATTTACTATTTGAAAAAAACAAAAGTATCTTATTTATTATAGCCTTCAATGTGTTGCCATCAACATCTATTAATTAAATGTATTTTTTCCTTAAAATATTTTCTAAAAATTGAGGTAAAATATAAAGTCTCTTTTGTCAAGAAAGGTTATAATACTGTAAAGCTTATGATGTTATAAATTCTTGTATATATTCAGGTCTCTATCTATTTTTTATACTCTCAGATCCTTTACATTAATTTGCTGTACTCCATGCTCTTTCTATGTTATTTAAATATCATCATTTTATAGTACTTTGCATATTAGAAATACTATTTCTACTGCCTGACTACCTTCACCTGATTTACCTCTAGAAAAATTCTGAATAATTTTAAGTCAAAGAAACTTAGAGTTTATTGGAATTTATGTACTAAAGAGTATTGAGTTTCTCCTTCTAATAACACAAGCTCTTGCAATAGAGATGAATTTCTGATTAATATTATCCCTATTTACCTTATATATCCTATTGCTCATCTAAACAGACTCTTTTTTAATGATATACTTTAACAAGTAATTGTTTTATAAGAAAGATATTGGTTTTCTTTATTTTGTAACTAGTCACTGTACAGAATTATTTGGTTTTGCTTTTCAAAATTCTTCTTTACAAGTGATTTAAAGTAAAATTGGGTCTGTTCCTTTTGGTATGCAGTTCTATGAATTTTAACATATATAGATCCATGTAATCACCAAAAAAACCAAGATACAGAAAGCTCATTAGGTCCTCAAACTCCATCAGTGCTCTTTCAGCATGCATGCTAAAGCTCTTCAGTCGTGTCTGACTCTTTGTGACTCGATGAACTATATATAGCCTGCCAGGCTCCTCTGTCGATCAGATTCTCCAGGCAAGAATACTGGAGTGGATTGCCATACCCTTCTCCAGGGGATCTTCCCGATTCAGGGATAGAACCCTTGTCTCTCACATCTCCTGCATTGGCAGGTGGGTTTTTTTTTTTTTTTTTTTTTTTTTTACCACTAGCACCATCTGGGAAGCCCTAAACTACTTTTCATTTCTATTATTTTTTCTGTTAATCCTCTTATCTTTTCCAGGATAAAGCCAGTAATAATTATATACACTTTTTTTTTTTTTGTTTTAAACCAGGGCAAACATTTTGGATTTACTGAAATCTTTGCAACTGTTATGTTGGTTGGCTTTTTTTTTTAAAGTCATAAGTCATTTTCTTTATTTCTTTTTACAGAACAGAAATAGAACAAAAATGTCTTTAAAACAAAGTTTCTTCTTCTTCTTCTTCTTCTTTTTTTTTTTTTTTTTGTATTTCAAAGAGTGCAAGGAATGTGGTCAGCTAGGGAAGATTCTCTTGGGCTCTATTGCTAGTCTTATGAAGAATGTAGACCAGCTATAGTAATTGTGAACCGTTCAAACACTGAAGAAATTTGCAAAGAAGGTTGTGTTTGGAGAGCAAACTACAGATGAATGATTCACATTCAAGTAAATATAGCCAGACCCTCAGTTATAGTTTAGGGTTGAGATTCCACAGCTAGTATCATCCTGATTTCTATGTCATAAACATTTCAAAAAATAATGTTAATAATTATAATCACCTCTGCTATTCTTAGTACCATGTTTTATTCATCATTTTCTCTGTGCCAGGCATTCTGCAGAATGCTTTACGTTTATTTGTGTAATTTATTTCTTACACCATTCTTCTAAGCTATTGCACAGTACCTGCCTTCACTTCTTCCAGTTACTTTGAACTTTCCAACTTTTCCTTCCCCAGATTTCATCCATCTGAGTAGCAGCTATCATTAAATTATTAGCCTGTACTAATTTTCAATGTCCTGTCAGAAACTTTAATGCAGGATTCTTTCTTTATATGATTCTTCAAGTAAGCAAGAGTATGCGGGTGACAATGTGCCTTAGTTCAAAAGATTTTCCAACATTGGGATATTGAACACTGGGGCATAGAGGTGAGAATATTTCTGTAATTAAAGGAGCAATATTTGCTCCTTAAATGATTGCTCAGAGGTCTTCTAAAGACCAGTCCCAGTTGTGCTTTTTCTCTAATGAAAACTGCTTCATCATGAATGTCAGTCCACACTAAAGAGCAAAGATACACTCCACAGCTTTTCTTGCAACTTTGGGAAAAGTCAGCTCAACATTTTAATAACTCCCACTGCAAGCACATTGTAGTACCTAATCTGTGATCTTCCTAGATGTTTCTGATTTTTAGTGGCTTTTATAGCAAGACTGGAGAAAATATATATACACATTTCTAGGCTTCTCATCCTTACGAAGGACTATGGTGATTCAGCAGGCTTGTGAATCTTGTAGGATATGATATTTTTGGTTTCTGATGCACAGATGGTAGATTAAAAGTCAGAAATAATATAAGGACCTGGAGAAGCAATTGTAACTCGTGTTCCTCAGGTAGCAGACAATTTTCATTTAATAACTGTATAAGTAAAAATTAAGAGTAGTAAAGGAAATACACACACACACACACACATATATATACATATACATATATATATGAAGACATAAAGATGGGTGACTCAATTTATCAGGTGTTAGAGAGGCCTTTAGAGTTCCTTCTGAACATGAAAGGAGGAAAAAAACTGACAACGGTTTATTTACTTACAATGTGTATGTATGTGTGTGTTAGTCGCTTCAGTCATTTCCAACTCTTTGAGACCCCATGGACTATAGCCCATCAGGCTCCTCTGTCCATGGGATTTCCCAGGAAATTAATATATAACATATTCATTATGTGTGTATATAAATCTAAATTAAGTATAATAATTTTTGTGTTTTCATGACTAATTGCATCATTAAATCAGGGAAATAGAAGTATTCAAATATCTGAGACTGAGAAATTTTAAAGTCTTTAATATATCAAGAAACTTAGATAATTTTTATAGGAAATAATTTAACCTCAAAAAGATGAAATGATTTTGGAAGCCCATATCTTTTTCTAACTTGCTGAATTGATACTAAGATAATATTTTTACTGAAATTATTATTATTACTATTCATGAAATAAAACAAGCTGATTATTTCTGAGCAGTATTGAATTTTGAAAACTAAAGAATTATTGAATGTTGCCCAGGACATATGCTTAATACTTTATAAAGACTATCTAATTGAATTCTCATAGGTAAAGAGGTCAAATCTTAAAGAGGCTACTAAGGTATGAGCAAGGTCACACAGCAGGTTAAGAACACTTTAACCCTCTTAACGACTTTCCCATAGTTCAGTTTTCAGATTTCTGGAATATTGTTCTCTGACAAATCTAAAATATTTATCAACACTGACAGGATAACTTGAATATTTGCAAGTAAATGAGGATGAAGCCAGGTTTTCTTCCAATATGGGAAAACAAGGTCATAGGAGATATTTGTAGAATTTCCAATCTGCTGTAAATCAAAAATTCAATTTTGAAAAATGAGTTTGAGTCTTTAAATAATCCTTTTTTTCCCTTTCAGTTGCCTGTGGTATTACTTTGACATACCATCATCAATGTGGGTTTTTTCATTTGCTTGCTTTGTTTGGCTTTGAGGATCTTACATGCTATTACTACAAAATCCTTGATACTCATCTTGTATCCATATATTTCCTGGATTTGGCCTAGAATTTTTCTTTATTCTTTTTCTAGTCTAAAAAAATTAGCTTTGTTCAAGTAACACGTGAATAAATAAAGGAGGTGTTTTCTCTTCCTTTAAAAAAAATGTTTCTATGAGACCATAACATAAAAAACTTGAGAATAGCTCATATGTTATAGGTATACATTTTGATCATCTGTAATTTTACAGAATTAAGAAATTAATCATTCATATATTAATAGTTAAAATAGTACTTATCAATCCTAGCAAAACAATTTGAAAATGTATGAATGACATTAGAAAGAAACTGCAATTTTTCATAGCTGAGAAAACAGAAGTTTACTTAGAGGAAAAATCATTTATCATCCTCATAGGATAAGAAATAGGCTTCCTGAAATCACTACGTTAAACTGTTATTTACATCCAGTGTTTAACAATAGTGGGTCAAACATAAATTTCATCTTTTGGTTTAACAGAAAACTTTGAGAGTTTCACCCCATTAAAATTTTTATTTACCTTACTTGTTAAGTAGAACACAATCACTTAGTGTAATCTTCCTCTGTAAGTATGGATTATGTAACTCCTTAGCCAGTATTCAGAAAAGAATATTTTTGTATAGGTGTGTGATGAGTATAATCCAGCATGTACTTGATGGTGATCAAATCAAGAAGTTTTCCATTTGTAGTGATATCTGATATAGATTGTAATGTGGTTCCAAAAAGAAAAATATTTACTGAGATAGTAGTTAGATTTTAGGTAATCAATGTTCTAGTTAATTATTAACTGATATCATAACTCCTTCCTATGTAATTGTAGAAGTATCTCATTTTCTAACTCTGTCGTTGTGTACCATTTTGTCATCATAGACCAGAGCCTGCAGATCAATGGAGGGATTCAACCATTCCAGAGTGTCTGAATTTGTGTTACTTGGACTTACTGATTCTCCTCAGCTCCAGATTTTCCTTTTTGTGATGTTTTCTGTTTTCTACTTAATGACCTTGTTGGGCAATTGCCTGATTTTGCTCACGGTACTGTCCACCCCACACCTTCACTCCCCCATGTACTACCTGCTCAGCAACCTGTCTCTCATTGACATGTGTCTGTCTTCCTTTGCCACTCCGAAGATGATCATGGACTTCTTTGCTCAACACAAGACCATCTCCTTTGAGGGATGCATTTCTCAGATCTTCTTTCTGCACCTCTTCACTGGGACTGAAATTGTGCTGCTCATCTCCATGTCTTTTGACAGGTACATTGCCATATGCAAACCTCTCCATTATTCATCAATTATGAGCCAAAGAGTATGTGTTGCGCTTGTGGCAACTTCTTGGACAGTGGGCTTCATGCATACAATGAGCCAGTTAGCTTTTACCCTCTATTTACCCTTTTGTGGTCCCAATGTTGTAGACAGTTTCTTCTGTGACCTTCCTTTGGTCATCCAGCTGGCATGTATAGACATATATGTTCTTGGAATCTTCATGATTTCAACCAGTGGTGTGATTGCCCTTGTAAGTTTTCTGCTTTTGCTCACTTCCTACATTACTGTTCTGGTCACTATCAAGGACCACTCCTCCACTGGATCATCTAAGGCTTTTTCTACCTGCACTGCACATTTCATAGTTGTGTTGATGTTCTTCGGGCCCTGCATATTTATCTATGTGTGGCCTTTCACAGACTTCCTGGTGGACAAAGTTCTCTCTGTTTTCTACACCATCTTTACTCCCTTTCTGAATCCACTTGTCTATACTCTGAGAAACCAGGAAGTGAAAACAGCTGTGAAGAAGAAACTAAGTAACCAATATTTAAATCTTGGGAAAACTACTCCAATATATTCAGTACAATGAGTGGAGATCTCCTATCTGAGATTTAGTATCATCAGTTTTGTTCTCAGAACAATAGAAAATTAAAGTTAGAATCTTTCAAGTCATTTAGTCTAAATTCATGAAAGTCAGAAGTTAAAATTGAGAGATGTGAAGGATCATGCCTAAATGTTAGTGCAACATTTGCAAGTCTTTTCCAATTATGGATCCATTTGAAAATCTGTTGAAATGTATAGGTTATTTTTATGGAAAAATGCACATATTATCAAAATTGTGAACATAAATTCAGGAATTCATAGACTTCTGAATTCTATAAACATAGATCAAGGTTCTTAGAGAAGCCTGAGATAAAATATTGCTCTTTAGTCTTTTAACCCAGAACATTCTCACTCAGGTTCAAAGTGTTGTGGTATTCTGATGTTGCCTACTGGCAGAACTTAAGAATGTTGGGCATAACTGGTCTTTTCATGGCACTGGAATATTTTTGTGGAAAATTTATATTATGAAGAAGTTCTTTTAAATATTGTTGAACAATCTTGACTCAGTGGATCCAACTGTTTGAGCTCTGAGTCAACTTTGAAGAAAAGAGAACAGTTCAGAGGATACAAGATTTAATAATACCCTTTCTTAATAAGTATATAGATCACTATCACACTTGATATAGCAAATAATTAATCAAATGTCAATTGTAAAGTTTAAACCATGGAATGTAAACTACTCAAATCTGACTGGCTTTCAAAACCTGGCTTGCTATCATAGGTCTGATGAATTTATTAATACCAAGATTAAATGTTTGAAAAAATTATAAACTATTAAATTCATGATAAATTTTTCATTTCCAAATAAATTATCCCCAAATATTATTAGTCTCAGTGTGGATATACAATATAAGGTAGCCTGTGGGAAGGAAAGATGGTAATTATTTAAGAAATATATTGCACAATTCTTCCTAATTTGGTATATTAAATATTACGTTGAATATGTTTTTTTATTACAAGAAAGTCTGAAAATCAGTTGGTCAATAAATTTCCCTCACAGTTGAAGAATCTAAAGTCTAGAGAATTCATAAAGCTAGAGGTTGAATCACTGTTAAGGGGCAAAACTCATTGCTCTAAACATACATGAGACTTAGAATTAAACTGTCATTTCCTAGTTGTGTTATCCTGAGAGAGTCACTTTACCTCTTTATTCATTTTTTAATCTCTAACACGAGGGTAATAAATATAACTGCCCGTTGTAACTATTTTGTGGAAAATGGACAGAATGGTTTCTAAAAATGTCATTTCCTTTTTTCTTCTCACCAAGGTAAACTTCTATCTAAAATGCACTTCATTTTTAATAAGTATGTATATAAAGAACAATTGTATAAGCCTAACCACTATTTGTCAAACACAAAACTTGATATTCAGTTTTAGAATGTCTGTAATATTGTAGCTTAAGATGTACAGCAGAAAAACAATAAAACACTTTCCAGTTTTTCACTGCTAGAAGGGTGTGGCATGGATAAACTAGATAAAATTGCCTAATACTTTGAGATTTCTCTGAATAACTATATACCGATAGGTTGCATATACTTGAGTTGACTGAGATATATGAAAAGAGTCCAGGAAACAATCCGTCATCATGGATTAAGACAGTTTGTGAGTTCCAGGAAAAAAACACAAGCCCCTGCCTTGCTAAGAAAGAAGTGGCATTAATAATTTCTTTCATTTATTTCAGACTTTTAATGTTTCAACATGCTTCAACACAAACCAAGCCAAATATTTAATATCTGAAGTTAATTAATATGCAGTCTAGGGACAAATGTAGCATTGAGACTAGGTATGAAATCATATTTTTAATTTGAAATACTGTTAATTTTAACCAAATGATAAATTCTTCCTTCTTGCTTCAAAGTCAGACAAATGAAAAATGGTTAAGGCAGAAATATACTTTTGCCTCATAGACATTCTCTAGCAAAAATTATCATCTTTATTTTTAAATATAAACCTCAGGTCTAAAACTTTCATTTCAGTTCAATAATCATTTGTTGAGTATCTACTCTGCTTAAGGCTCTTGTTGGGTGCTGGAGATCCATTAAAGCAAAAGATCTGTTTCTCTGTCTTTGAGGGACATATATTTAGCAATAGATAGGCTCCGTCTGTTGGAGGTTGAATTCTAGTCCCACCAGTTTATTTCTTGTGCAACCCTGAGCATGTATTTTTGATATTTCTAAAACTCAATTTCTTATCTTATGGTATATTTAACCACTTGGGATGTTGTGAAAATCAAAACACATGCACATATGCTTAGCACTCAAAAGGGTTAATGAATACTAACTAATTACACTGTTATTGTTGCTGTTATTTAAAACATGATTAAAATTTCAGGGTTACTGGAATATAAATACTTGTGTTTACTTGAACTTAAAGCCATGGTTTTAATACTGGTTTTAATAGGACGTGTCAATTAACTTAATATTAACTAATGTTAAAATATTGGGTTTGTGCCAATTATTAATTTTTGATGTATTTCTGTAAATAAAGTTGTCCCTTTACATCAATGTTTTTCAAAAAAAGTATTATATTTTGGGGTTTTCTTATTCATTTTAAGTTGAAATATATTCCAAGATTGCATGCAAGGGAAAAAATAATAAATACACAATGTTCAATAGGTCAATGTGCATTTGTTTTTAAATAGAGTGTATTTGATTTTTTAAATAGAGTGTTTTTAATGTTTTTAAATAGAGTGTATATGATTAAAAAGCAATACAATGTTATTCACATGTTTATCTCTTGAACTTTTATCCAAAAAATAGTTGTGAAATGCTTTATAGTCATATATACCTTGATGTATTAAAATATTAACTGGGGAATGAATGGTGACAATCATCTATTCATTTTATATATAGCATGTTATTAAATGTTTCAACAATAGAAAGACTTTGTCCAGATTTATGAAAGTATAAGGGAATTGTTCATGTAGCAATATGATAGATTTACAAAGACAGAACTGTTTGTGTGAAGATATGGTACCTTTCAGGAAATTGTTAAAATTCAGTTCAGTTGCTCAGTTGTGTTCAACTCTTTGCGGTCCCATGGGCTGCAGCACGCCAAGCCTCCCTGTCCATCACCAACTCCCCGAGTTACTCAAACTCATGTCCATCGAGTTAGTGATGCCATCCAACCATCTCATCCTCGGTTGTTCCCTTCTCCTCCTGCTTTCAATCTTTCCCAGCATCAGGGTCTTTTCCAATGAGTCAGTTTCTCACATCAGGTGGCCAAAGTATTGGAGTTTCAGCTTCAGCATCAGTCCTTCCAATGAATATTCAGGACTGATTTCCTTTAGGATGGACTGGTTGGATCTCCTTGCAGTCCAAGGGACTCTCAAGAGTCTTCTCCAACACCACAGTTCAAAAGCATCAATTCTTCGGTGCTCAGGTTCTTTGTAAGTTCAACTCTCACATCTATACATGACTACTGGAAAAACCTTTGTTAAAATTGGAACCATAAAATTATGGGATAAATTTAGCCATTTCATATGATTAAGATAGCCCTGAAGAGTATAATATCTAGCTCTACTTGGGCATTTCTGGGAGTAGATTCTATTCCTGTGGAATTGGTTAAACCCCAAACTGTGTCCTCAAAGCATATTTTGATAACTACATTTCAGTATGATTGCGCGCGCGCACACACACACACACACACACACACACACACACACACACACACATGGAACCCCTAGAGTGGGTATTGTGAGTATCATCATTAAAGCCAGATTTTCTGGCCTAAATTCAGCTCTACACCACTTACTAGGCTTTCAGTTTGGGGTAATTTAATTAACCTCTCTAACTTAGTTTTCTCATTTTTCTTTAAGCAGAGTTAGCAAGTTGCAAATGTTTGCATTCCCACCATGTTTTGTCTTCCCTCAAAGGTTTATAAAGAAATCAGAATAATTAATACAATTTGTTGTTGTTGTTGTGCAGTTGCTACATCATGTCTGACTCTTTGTGACCCCACGGAGTGCAGCACTCCAGGCTTCCATGTTCTTTACTATCTCCTGGAGTTTGTTCAAACTCATATCCATTGAGTCAATGATGACATCCAATTATCTCATCTTCTATTACCCCTTCTCTTGCCCTCAATCTTTCCCAGCATCAGGGTCTTTTCCAATGAGTCAGTTCTTCGCATCAGGTGATGAAAGTATTACAGTTTCAATTATATAGTGAGAAATTTCACAAGATAATACAGCTTGATGCATTGTCTTAAAAACGAGATAAAACAAAACAAAAAAAACCCCAAATTTAAGCCATCTAGCATTGGACCAGAATTCTAACTGTAACAGAATTTCCAGATCAGGTGAGTTCATCTCTCTGTTTTATCTTGTACCAAGTCATTCAATTCATGTGTATTATCCCCAGCAGTTTGGGATCTTTAATGAAGACTTTAAAATGCATAATACACCTTTTTCACTCCATACCTATAACTGTTTTTCCGGCTCTAACTCACACTTTAACATAATCCAACTTTGCCACGAAATTTGATGGCTTACTCTCAGCATAGCATTTATTGAATCACTGAGGAACACTGATATTCCGGCAAACTATTCTTTCATGAGGATTTAAACCAAATTGGAAGTATCAGAAAATCTTTTATATTTCTTCTTTTAAAAATGCCTTTCTCTGTGTCCTGATTCTCATTCTTTTGACTGCGTTTCAGTGGAAGTCTGCTTTTAGCCATTTGCATTTCACTGTACATTGAAGAGCTGTGTTAGTTCTTCCAAGTGTACCTTTGATTGTAGGAGAATAGGATTGGACTCTTGTGGAAGTAGTTCAGCATTAGTCTCCGGAGAAGACATGGCATTATCATAAGTAAGATTTTCTGCCTTTGTCAAACAGGTAACACCCTAATCTTTTTTCTCAGTAAAGATAATCCAAGAAATGTCTTTTAGCTTTTTTTTAAAATTAGAGTCTATGTGCTTTGCCTTTGGAAACAGAAACAATAAGACATAATTCCTAACCTCGAAGAGATTGTACCTACTACAAACACAGGTGATTGCAATGGAATGTCATAATTGCCATGATGTAAGTTTGTATACAGTAATATGGGGACTTAGGAAAAAACATGTCCAAATGTGCCTGCAAAGTCAGAGAATGGTTTGCAGAGGTAGTGCTGAATCTGTGATTTCAAGGTCAAGTTGCAAGAAAGTATGTCAGAAGGAAGGAATAGCATAGGCAAAGGCAGAGAAGCATAAATATGCCTAGCGGGGAGACTTCCCTGGTGGTCTAGTAATTAAGACTCTACATTTTCAATGCAGGAGGTGTGTGTTCAGTCCATGGTAAGGGAGCTAGGATCCCACATGCCACACAGAATGGCCAAATATTTTTTTAAAAATTTAAAAAAATTGCCAGGGAACTGAGGAGCTAAATGTGCTTTACTATTTCTAGAGAACAAGATGTAATGTTCGTGGTTGTGGAAAGAGATTGTGTTGATAGAAAGTAGCCAGAGTTTCAGTTCAGCTCAGTCGCTCACTTCTGACTGACTCTTTGCAACTCCATGGACTGCAGCATGCCAGGCCTCCCAGTCCATCACCAACTCGCAGAGTTTAATCAAACTCATGTCCATTGAGTCTGTGATGCCATCCAACCATCCTTGGTGTGAGATAAAATTCACTTTCTATGGCAAGGCAAGAAAACTGTGAAAAAACATAAAAAAAATTTCTTTGCTCTTTGGTCTCCTTACTCTCCTCTCCTGTGCGTTGTGTATCTGCATCGCACATGGACCAAACCTCCCCCAACAGCAGAAATGCCTGCTCAACCATAAACAGCCATATTCCCCTGGAATCAATGGGACAACTCCATAAAAGATAACATTCCTTCTTGATCTTGTAAGGGGCCATGATCACACAGGCTTCCCCATTGGCTCAGTGGTAAAGAATCCATCTACCAATGCAGCAGACGTAGGAGATGTGGGTTCAATCCCTGGGTCAGGAAGATGCCCTGGAGAAGGAAATGGCAACCCACTCCAGTATTCTTGCCTGGGAAATCCCATGGACAGAGGAGCCTGGTGAACTACAGTCCATGGGGTCACAAAGTATCAGACACGACTGAGCACACACGCACATGATGAAACTTAGATCTGGATTGTGTAAATTGTCAGTAGTGTATCATTTAATGTACAGCCCACTGTCTCAAAAGGCTTATGTAACTGTTCCTTGACTTCTAATGGGATAGAGGTCAAGTGGAACAGTTCTCAAAGATTTCTGAGATGCTATAAGGGTTTATATGGGAGACCTGGATTTGATTCTAGGGTTGGGAAGATATCCTGGAGAAGGGAATGGCAACCCACTCCAGTACTCTTGCCTGGAGAATTCCATGGACAGAGGAGCCTGGCAAGCTACAGTCCTGCTTCTGTTGCTAAGTCACTTCAGTCATGCCCGACTCTGTGCGACCCCATAGACGGCAGCCCACCAGGCTCCGCCGTCCCTGGGATTCCCCAGGCAAGAACACTGGAGTGGGTTGCCATTTCCTTCTCCAATGCATGAAAGTGAAAAGTGAAAGTGAAGTCACTCAGTCATGTCCGACTCTTATCAACCCGATGGACTGCAGCCTACCAGGCTCCTCCATCCATGAGATTTTGCAGGCAAGAGTACTGGAGTGGGGTGCCATCGCCTTCTCTGGAGCTACAGTCCATGGGGTTGCAAAGAGTCAGACACGACTGAGTGACTCACACACACACACACACACACACACACACACACATTAAGGTTATAATTCTCAATTTGGCTAAGGTAAAATGTTCCATATCTTTCTTAGATCGATTGATTATAATTTTTTATCAACTCTGGGATGCTAGATATATATTGCAGAGACAATGGGGAAACACTGGGTAACTGAGAGAAGGCTAGAAGCAACAGGCCAATTTTTATACAGTTTCTGTTTTGAGAACTTTTTACAGTTTTATCAAGTGATTTGATGGAAGTTTACTTATTTTCATTTATTTTGGTACATGAAAGAATGTGTAAAATATACAGTCTGTGCTTGAATACTTTGTTGTAGATGCAAAAGAAAAGATATCCTGGTTTTCCTTGTCTCTTTCCAATCTCTCCTGTATCTTTGAATCTTCTTATTTGACACGCATATGTCATGTTATGTTGTGTGGTGAGTTGACTTGCCAATGACTAGTTAGTTGGCCCAGCAATTTCTGGAAAGAAGGCTCCCTTTTCCTTCTTATTCTCTTCTTTCCTCATCACCCTGCACCTTGAAACTATTTCCCAGAATCTCTTTAGCTCCCATACCATGAAAAGACCTACCTCTCTGAATGCCATGTTGGTGCATGTTCATTGAGGCGATGACACAGAAGTTGGTGAAGTCTTTACATTAAGGTCAGACAATACCTGGAGGGGAGCAAGAAGGATTACAGAAGAAACCCGGACATCCCGGGTGAAGCGTATACCACTTAGCACTTGTCTCCCCAATGGTGATGTTGATTTTGACATTGTTATTCCACTGTTTATGAAGATCAAATATATGAATTTATTCTCAAACATTTATTCCCAAAAGCTTATAATATAACAGCCTTCATTAAATGGGTTACAGAAGAAAAACCAATGTGGTTGGGGAATATACAACAATTACAGCGTATAGTAGGATATGAATCATCTGGATCCTGATTATGTCTTTAGTTCCATTTTTCATTCCTCTCCCTCTTGAACACTAACTTTTCTTTTTTTCCAGTGTGCCAGACTCTATTCTGTTGGGTTGTTTTCACATGCTATTTTATTTGCTTAAATTCTGACAGTAACACTATAAAGTGTTGTTTTTTAATAGGCACAGTGGCTTTTCTGCTAGGAGAAAAACACATCTAAAGGGATTTTGAGACCAAGAAACTAATTTGGTGCTGATGGCTCATTGTTTGACACTCATCCAATCTAACACAAATCTCAATTTTGTTTTACATATACATTTAATTTTTTTGAACAATGTTAAGTATTTTGACATTTCAAAATACATTTACTCCTGATTTTATTTATTAGACTCTAACTGAAAATGAACACGTGAAATAGTTTAAGCTCAATAGAAGTAAATAGACAATAGGAAATCCAGTTAATTAAATAAAAGAAACAAAAAATGACATTTCATGACTCTATAGAACAACACCATAGACAGTTTTAATCAGGCTAATGACTCTTGGAGGTGAAGATAGAATCATATATTAGGTTCAATATTTCTGGAAATCATTTGCTAGGTTGATCTTTTACAGTGAACTATTGGGACTAAGTGTTAGGTTTCTTCTCTATGGTCATGAGACTGAAAGATTGAAGGCACCTCAGAAAGCTATTTGGTGACAGAAAATGTGAGACAAGGAGGGAGAAGACCCCATCAGTGGAGAGCTTAGAATGGGGACTGGGATCATTCTTTCTTCTTACTTCCTTAGGTTGGTGTGTATGCCAACTATCTAGATTCTGTCTTTGGGGCTAATTTTCTATGTAGCATTCCTAATGCTTGGGACCTTATTCTAGAGCACATGCAAAGTTTCATGTAATGAACCCTATGACATTCATAATTGGCTATAATTCTAGCAGTATGCATGTTAGGATGCTAAACTGGAAAACAAAATTCATTAGCCTGGGCATAGAAAAAAAAAATAATGGAGCATTTCTTACTCTGGTTAGCCAACCATATGCTATTGATTAGAATGAAATATGAATATTCATCCAACTTGCAGACTTGGTATAACTAACAGTTGAGAAGGTGGGAAGACAGATTTATAATGTTCATAGAGAATATTTGCAGGGCTTTAAAAATATTTTTTCACTAACATAATTCATTAGTCCATCTCCCCAGTGACATTATCCTATTCATAAATTGTTTCTACTTCATCATAAGAAACATATGTAAGAAGATATCTTTTGAATTCTATCAGGTTCAATAACTTCAAATAATTTTTAAAAAAGTAACACAATTGCAATTTATAGACACAGAAACTTGAGTCAATATATTAAGCTGTATATCCATTTCTTCATTATTGTGAGTATCCATCTGTATCTTGCTATACATCTACCCACCCATACACACATAGCCATCTATTTGCCCATCCATTAACCTAATAATTTATTTACCTTTATATTCAACTCTTTACAATCTATTTATCTATCAATTGATATATATATCTGTCCTTATCTAAACCCAAGCTATATAATATTACATACAATATTAGGCAAATTTTGACAATGCCAGCCAACTGGATAGTTGGAAAACAAACTATAAATGGTTGCAAGCATTAAGCATTAACATTTTTCCTATGTATAACTCTCAGAATGACAATAGCCAAATTGCTCTTAAACGTAATTTAGCTGTTGTCCAGTTGATAGAGGAGAAGAGAGACATAAAGAGAAGAAGCACTTTCTTGGTAGGACTCTATTTTCTTAAAGGTATACAAACTTGGGAAAATTATTTCCTGATTCTCAGTTTCATCATCAGTAAAATGAATAGATATTACTAGGTTATTTCTATGTTCTGAAGTCTCTAGTTATTAGCTATATCAACTAAGTTGAAGGAGCATTGTTTTATAGATTTCTTAAGTCAAATACTGTGTTTAAGCATAAGGAAAATGGCTCAGATCTTTTAGGACCTTAATGTTTATAATATGGCATTTGATTACAAAATGATACAGTAAATATCATGGCACCAAAATAGCTTACTGGTTAGAAAACAAACAGTTTGTAGGTGAATGATCTAAAGGAAGAAAAGGAAAGTGTTAGTGGCTCAGTTGTGTCTGACTTTTCACGACCCCATGGACTGTAGCCTGCCAGGCTCCTCTGTCCATGGGTTTTCCCCGGCAAGAATACTGGAATGAGTTGCTATTTTCTTCTCCAGGGGATCTTCCTGACCCAGTGATCGAACCCAGGCCTTTTGCAGTGCAGGCAGATTGTTCACCTACTGAACCACCAGGGAAACCTGAGTGATCTAAATTCTGCCTTAAAAAACATGACCTTGAAAAGTTACCATGTCCTTGGATCTTAGTTTCATCTTCTGTAGATCACGAATGTGGATGAGATTTGGTACATATGATTCCAGAATCTTTCTATATGAATATGACTATAAGAATTTTCTTAGTGTTTACTGTACTGTTTTAAAATTGTTTAATCCACACTAGAGGTCATAGGGACTGAAATAAAGAACATTCTTATTCTTATTGAAGATAGATTACAATATTAAATAGCAAACATCTTCATTTACCAAGAAACTGCAGTATTTTTTCTGACCTTTGGACTAAAATATGTTATTCATCAACAATAAAAACTTCCACTGTTACTTCAGTGTACAAGTGTTGGTACATTCACGTTTGCTCCTTTTCTTAATCATAAGAGTCTGGAAGGGAATCCACTCTTTCCTAAAGCATGTGAATGTCTTAATACTCAAATAAATACTTACATCTGACAAGAGTTGGATATTCTAAAAAGTGAGTCCTTGGGAGGTAAAATTTCGGATATTGGTTTGATAATGTTCCATTGTAAATATCATGCTGTGTGAGGAACTCTTAATATGACCAAAACTCAGTAACTGCTGAGACTGATGATGAAAATAGTTCTGCCATGAACTATATGATTTCTTGCGCTAGCATGACATTGTTGACCGACAAAGAGAGGGGGATAAATGCTCATTTTTGTACGAGCAAAAGCAAATCAAGGGGTATGATCAGTCTGGCTAGACTTAAAGACACGGCTGCTAAGTTTTCTCATGGAATCCTTGACATCCTTATTTCTAAGGGTATAGATGACTGGATTTAAGAGGGGAGTGAAAATGGTATAAAATACTGAGAGAACTTTGTCTATTGGGAAATTTGTGAAAGGCCACACGTAAATGAAAATGCATGGGCCAAAGAAAAGGGTCACAACAGTGAAGTGGGCACTGCAGGTGGAGAGAGCTTTGGAGGACCCACCAGAAGAACGTTGCCTAACAGTGATCAGGATGACAGAGTAGGAAATCACCAAGAGAATGAAGCACACTAGGGCAATCATGCCGCTGGTTGAGATCATGAACACTCCGAGAATGTATGTGTCTACGCAGGCAAGTTTAATCACTAAGGGAAGATCACAAAAGAAACTGTCCACTTCATTGGGCCCACAGAAGGGCAGATTCACAGTAAATGCTAGCTGACTCATAGCATGGAAGATGCCGACAATCCAGGAGAGTGTCACAAGCCCAAGGCACATTCTCCGGCTCATGATGGTTAAATAGCGTAAAGGCTTACAGATAGCCACATACCTATCAAAAGACATGGCTATCAGCAGCACAATTTCAGCACCCCCTAAGAGATGCAGGAAGAATATCTGGGTGATGCAGCCTTCAAAAGAGATGACTTTGGGCTCCCTGAAGAAATCTGCAATCATTTTGGGAGTGGCAAATGAGGCCAGAGACATGTCAATGAAGGAGAGGTTGCCCAGCAGAAAGTACATGGGGGAGTGCAGGCGTAGCTCTGACACAATGGTGAGCACAATGAGGAGGTTCCCCAGCACAGTGGCTGCATAGACTACAGAGAAGAACAGGAAATAGATGATCTGGAGTTCCCAAGAACTGGAAAGACCTTGTAGTATGAATTCAGTTATGACTGACTGATTATTCCAGGCCATTTAGTTTGATTTCAGGAAGGACTCTGGCACTTCCAAATGGAGGAGAATGAGGAAAAATACAGTGATTAAACACAAAGTGAGATTTTTCTGCATGAAATAATATAGGGGTTGCCCATCACCAGATAATAGTTTTCTGTTGTATCATTCTTCTGTTCACATTACTCGAATATTTCCCCCATGACCTTTTCAGATATTTTAAGTAACTAATTAAAATATCAGTTCAGGTTAATTCTTATGATTTTGCAATTTGCTTAAAGTATGATGCCAATCTTTATAAAAGAAATAAAAATTAAGTTACTTGAATATTACTCCTTAGTTTGTGAAACACTTAAAAAACCATACAGGTAGCTGCCAAGTTTTGAATGGGAAAAGAATGGAAACCTTCTTCAAAACATCATGATGCCAGAGAAAGACTGGAGTGAACAATGTTTGAAAATTATGATTGATTATTAGTGGGAACACAATGAAGCAAAGGAGAGTAGGCACTGGTTTCTTGCAATGAGTGGGGTAAGGAAATACAACCTAAAAAAAAGGGATACAGAGAAACAGTCTGTTTCAATTTTCTATTAGCCATGGTTCAGAATAAAAATTAAATAGCCTCTTATTTTTAGTTCTCCATTTCAGTTATGCAGGCATGTATGATCCTGTTCTATGCCACGAATGCCATACACCTCAAAGGCTCATGAACATGATATGGTTAAAGCCTGAAGCCTTCATATATTTCCAAGTATAGGTTAAATATAAAATCTCTGTTAAACACTCTGCTGCCTGAAGTCAGATATTTTTTAACTGCTGGATTTTACAGATTTTCACCAAAGCAGTTTACAGCAGGAAACTTCCTATTTCTAGAGTTCACTTAGAAAAAATAGGAAACAGATTCATGTAGAGACAGAGAAAGATAATGGAGAACCTAGAATAAGTTATATAAAACAACATGCTGTAAACATTAAAGCTAGACTGCTTAGGGAAATCCTCACTGAGATCTAAGAAGACTTTACAAAATACACTGAAAGTCAATTGAAATGATGTATACCTAGAATTCACATCAAAGCCCTTTCATCTTGTCATCAAGCCAAGTTTTTCTCTTCTCTTTTCTTTCTCAAAACTCTGCTGTAAGTATGTATTCTAAATAAACTGTTCCAAGACTAAGCCAATCTACACATGCAAGTACTCATACTCTTGACTTTCTGTTTTGACGTTAGGTACCCTTTCTCTAACTCCACACTGTTCTGACTTTACCCATTTCAGAAACTAGATTTGATTCTGCACCCACATAGCTGATATTGAAAAGGATGCCTCCAGCATAGCTTACACTTATATTGGTGTAGCAGAAAGAGCAGTGAACTGGGATTGAGAAAATGTGGATTCAAATCTTGTCCTAGATACGTAAGATTAGATAATTCACTGCATTAAAGGGTACCTCTGATTCTTCATATGTTAATGATGAAGTGCGTTGATCTAGATGGTTTTAGGATCCTTTCCCCAGACATATTAACCTTCTGGTACTCAACTAGTCCCTGAAAGCAATGGCAACCACTCCAGAGCGACCTCAGATCAATCCTCTGCCTAATTTCTGGATAAAAGAGGCTCAACAATCTTTGAGATCTTTGTATTTATAACATCTGTATTGATATGAATGGATTCAATAAATTTCATGGCATGAAAAGAACCAGCTACTCCCTGGGGGAACTAACACATGTTCAAGTTCCAATGGGAATTATTAGAACATTCAACACATTTTGTCCAGAGTTAAAGATGGATCATAAAGTGTCATTATTATTCTTAAGTGCTCTATGTATATGGAGTGAATATGATGGGAAAGATGTAAGTGAGAATCCTTATCTTGGGCCACAGCAAAGATAAGACAAATAGGATCTATTATTTGGCTTTGGGGCTACAAATGTTATCTCTCAGTTCATTGAAAAATAAATGAGAATGTGTTTCCCTGTTTGAGACCAGAAAAATTCATACTCTTAAAGGAAGTGTTCAGAACCTATGTGAGGAAAAGTTTAAAGCCCTCCTGCTGCTGCTGCTGCTAAGTCGCTTCAGTCATGTCCGACTCTGTGCGACCCCATAAACGGAAGCCAACCAGGCTCCCCTGTCCCTGGGATTCTCCAGGCAAGAACACTGGAGTGGGTTGCCATTTCCTTCTCCAATACATGAAAGTGAAAAGTGAAAGTGAAGTTGCTGTGGGTTCGGCTCAGTTTCAGATAGCTCCTCGTTCCAGCTTACACTTCTCGGTATCTACAGGCCCCTTACGGTGTAGTCAGTGTTTTCTAGAGGGATTTTAATCTGTTGCACCAGTCCCTTCTGAAGCTGTTCCCTTACAGATGGCTAACAAACACATGAAAAGATGCTCAACATCACTCATTATTAGAGAAATGCAAATCAAAACCACAATGAGGTACCATTACACGCCAGTCAGGATGGCTGCTATCCAAAAGTCTACAAGCAATAAATGCTGGAGAGGGTGTGGAGAAAAGGGAACCCTCTTACACTGTTGGTGGGAATGCAAGCTAGTACAGCCGCTATGGAAAACAGTGTGGAGATTTCTTAAAAAACTGGAAATAGAACTGCCATATGACCCAGCAATCCCACTTCTGGGCATACACACAGAGGAAACCAGATCTGAAAGAGACACGTGCACCCCAATGTTCATTGCAGCACTGTTTATAATAGCCAGGACATGGAAGCAACCTAGATGCCCATCAGCAGATGAATGGATAAGGAAGCTGTGGTACATATACACCATGGAATATTACTCAGCCGTTAAAAAGAATTCATTTGAACAGTTCTAATGAGATGGATGAAACTGGAGCCCTTATACAGAGTGAAGTAAGCCAGAAAGATAAAGAACATTAAGCATACTAACGCATATATATGGAATTTAGAAAGATGGTAACGATAACCTATATGCAAAACAGAAAAAGAGACACACAAATACAGAACAGACTATTGAACTCTGTGGGAGAATGTGAGGGTCGGATATTTCAAAAGAACAGCATGTATACTATCTATGGTGAAACAGATCACCAGCCCAGGTGGGATGCATGAGACAAGTGCTCGGGCCTGGTGCACTGGGAAGACCCAGAGGAATCGGGTGGAGAGGGAGGTGGGAGGGGGAATCGGGATGGGGAATACGTGTAAATCTATGGCTGATTCATATCAATGTATGACAAAACCCACTGAAATGTTGTGAAGTAATTAGCCTCCAACTAATAAAAAATTAAAAAAAAAAAAGAAAGTGAAGTTGCTCAGCCGCATCCACCTCTTAACGACCCCATGGACTGCAGCCTACCAGTCTCCACCATCCATGTATTTTCCAGGCAAGAGTACTGGAGTGGGGTGCCATTGCCTTCTCCAAAGCCCTCCTACAAGACTCAAATATAGACTTGAACAAATGGAAACATACACCATGATCTTGAATTAGAATATACATCATAAAGATGTCCGTTCACCTTAAATGAATTTATAGAGTTAATGTAATTTAAATAATAAATCACACCAGGCCTCTTTGATCTAGATAAACTGACTACAAAATTCTTTCAGAAAAATAAAATGCAAACATGCAAGAGGAGCCAGGGATACATTTTAAAAAGTAGAGCAATGGGAGAGGATGAGTTCTAGAGTGCAGAGAAACCATGCTATAAAGATGCCATAAATAAAACAATTTGATATAGATGAATTAATATAAAAACAATTAAAAAAACAAAATTAAAAATCAAGGAATAGGCTTAATTGCACATGGAAATAAAGTATATAAAAAATGAATTTCTAAAATGAAGTGAAGTGAAGTCGCTCAGTCGTGTCTGACTCTTTGTGACCCCATGGACGGTAGCTACCAGGCTCCGTGATCCATGGGATTTTCCAGGCAAGAATACTGGAGTGGGCTGCCATTTCCTTCTCCAGAGGATCTTCCCAACCCAGGGAGTAGGGGACAATTAGTGCTTTTTAACAAGTGATTTTGAGATAGCTGGATAGCCACCTTGAAAAGAACTGCATTAATTCCTCATACCTTACCTACCTTACACATATTTACTTGTAAAACCTGATTTTCTTTTTATATCTAGGGGAGGAAATAATTCCCAACTACAACTCAAAATTCATTAATAATAAGGGAAAATTGAATATTTTGATTACATACTTTTTCATGGCAGAAACGCAAAAGCATAGCTGACACAAATGAATACTTAGAGAAAAAAATCTAACCTTTAAGGATGAAGCAATGATAAATTAATACATAAAGAGCTAATAAACGAGTAAAAAGACCAGCAACCATGCAGAGAAATGGAACAAGATGTGCAAATACGTTATTGTTGTTCAGTCGCTAAGTTGTTTCCGACTCTTTGCGACCCTTTGGACTGCAGCGCACCAGGCTTCCCTGTGCTTCACTATCTCCCAGAGTTTGTTCAGAATTATGTCCATTGAGTCAGTGATGCCATCCCACCATCTCATCCTCTGTTGCCCCCTTCTCCTCCTACCTTCAATCTTTCTCAGCATCAGGGTTTTTCCAATGAGTTGGCTCTTTTCATCAGGTGGCTAAAGTATTGGAGCTTCAGCATCAGTCCTTCCAATGAATATTCAGGCCTGATTTCCTTTAGGATTGACTGTTTTGATCTCTTTGCTGTCTAAGGGACTCTCAAGAGTTTTCTCCAACACCACAGTTTGAAAGCATCAGTTCTTCAGTTCTCAGCCTTCTTTACGGTCCAACACTCACATCTGTACATTACTACTGGAAAAACCATTACTTTGACTATATGGACCTTTGTCAGCAAAGTGATGTCTCTGTTTTTTAAAACACTGCTTAGGTTTGTCATAGTTTTTCTTCCAAGGAGTAAGCGTCTTTTAATTTCATGGCTGCAGTCACTGTCTGCACTGATTTTGGAGTCAAAGAAAATAAAGTCTGTCACTGTTTCCACTGTTTCCCCAACTATTTGCCATTAAGTGATGAGACCGGATGCCATGATCTTAGTCTTTTTGAATGTTGAGTTTTAGGCCAGCCTTCTACTCTCCTCTTTCACCTTTACCAAGAGGCTCTTTAGTTCCTCTTCACTTTCTGCTGTAAGGGTGGTGTCACCTGAATATCTGAGGTTATCATATTTCTCCCAGAAATCTTGATTCCAGCTTGGCATTTTGCATGATGCAAATAGGAACAAGCTGTATAAAAATGTTCAAACTTTAATAAGAAAATGTATTAGGGAATTCCCTGGTGGGTCAGTGGTTAGGACTTGGTGCTTTCACTGTAGTGGGCCCAGAGTTTGATCCCTGGTTGGGGAACTAAGATCACATAAGCTACATGGTGCAGCCAAAAAAATAAGCTGTTAAATTACATTGAGATACTGTTTATCAACTATCATATGCAAAATAATTTATATCAGATAAAAATCTAACAGCTTGGAAACCTACTACAGTTTGAACTTCTTTACACAGGAACTATATCCCAGTACAGTGGAATGAAAATTGGAACCCTGCTAACTCACACAGGTCTCTGGACCTCACACAACCCTGTAACCAAATTTTATTGCTCAAAGCAATTTCCAAGATCCATGGGGTTGGGAAAATGTTCAGTTTTTATTTGAAGAAGATGTAATATATTCTGGTTGTGATTTCCAATCTATATCTGCTCACTCTCTGGATACAATTATTTACAGTCTTCCTGCATGAAAAATATGCGCACTAAATTTCAAGATTCTCAAATTCTCAACTATTTGGCTAGAAGTCCAAGGTCTTTTCTTCTGCACCAGCTCCACATATATATGTGTATGCGTGTGTGGGTGGTTCCTTGGGCGCAGATCTTCTTCATATGAATCAAAAGACATCATCTGTTCTACTCTTCACACACCCAACGTTCAATGATGAGACTCTGATCAGTTAATTGTGACAGACACACCAATTGAAAAAGAAGAGAAACAAAGGCACATAGTGGGACTTGGCCCATGGCTGTTCTAAAATACTTCTGGGGCAGTTTCCCTGGGGCAGGGAATGCTCTTTGACTATGGTTAGGTTCATTATCGTTCCAGATGTTTCTTCTGTTCCTTTCTCTCTTTCTCCTCCTGAAATTCTCACCACACATACGTTATACATTTTGTAGCAGTCCCACAAACTTTGGATATTCTCTCTCTTTTCTTTTTTCAGGTTTTGTTCTCTTTGCTTTTCAATTTTGAAGGTTTCTGTTAATATTTGAGGTATCCTTAAGTTCACATATTCTTTCTTCAGCCACATCCAGGGCACCAATGAGCCCATCAGAGGCATTCTTCATTTCCGTTTCAGTGTTTTGGATCTATTGCATTACCCTTTTGGTGCTTTCTTAGGATCTCCATCTCTTTGCTTACATTGTCCATCTGTTCTTGCCTGTTGTCTACTTTATCCATTAGCACATCCATAACATTTGTTTTAAATTCCCAGTCTGGTAATTCCAATATTCCCAATGTATGGAATTCTGATTCCATACATTCTGGTGGTTCTGATGCTTACTCTGCTTCTTCAAACTGTGGGTTTTTCTATTTTTTTTTTTTTTTTGTTTGTTTTGATTTTGGTATGCCTTGTGATTTTTTTTTTTTTTTTTTTTTTTTGATGGTCAAACCTGGGTAAAAGGAGCTACCATAAACATGCCTTAAATAATGTGGTAGTTAAATGCAGGGGTGAGGGGAAGCTTTCTATAGACCCATGATTAGGTCTCAGAGTTTCAGTAAGCCTGTACTTCTGGGTGAACTTCATAAGTGTTTTGCTTCCTTTTGTTTTCCTAATTGCTTGGGTAGGATAGAATGTCTTGAGTGAGCTAGAGTTGGGATTCTCCTTTATCCCATACGGAAGGCCAAAGCTGACTGGAGATGGGGTATTCCCCATCTTCTAGGTCAGCTGGGCTCTGATAATACCCTATCAGGTTAGGTTCTGGTTAAATGGTTTCTCCTAGGGCAGACATTGTTAATGTGTGTATGTGTGCTCTGACATATTTCAAAATGGTTCTTTTTCCTCTTCCTCTCTGCTGGAAGCTGGAGAGGATTTTTTCTCTGATATACTCTAAGAATCTAGTCTAACTCTTGGAGATAAATAATATAAAATTTTGCTCATATGACCAGGTTCTCTAGTTTTTAACACTCAAAGTTGTCCATACTGAGCCTCCACAATTAGTCAATTACAGTTCAAATTTTCCCACCCTGTACTGGTTCCCTGGGCATTTCTAGCTAAGGTCTTTGCTCTTATAACTGGTGACTCCTATATTGCCCGCATTTCTCTCCAATATTGGAGGCAGAGATGTGCCTGTGTCCCACCTCTCTTAAATATCCTAGAAGAGTTGTTTTTTCAGTCTGTTCATCTCCAATATACATGACTTTATACACACACACTCACATAGTTACATAGTTGACCCTTGAACAACACAGGTTTGAACTGTCCTAGTCCATTTATATGTGGATTTTTTTTCAGTAGTAAATATGAGAACACTACATGATTCGAGGTTGGTTTAATCCATGGATGTGGAATGGTGGACACAGAGGACTTACTATCAAGTTACACACAAATTTTTGACTTCTTACTCTTAACCCCCATGTTCAAGGGTCAACTGTAGTTTCAAGAGTAAGACATGTGGCTTCTTGCAATGTTTTCAAGGTTCATTCAGGTTGTAGCATGGATCACTATTTTATACCTCATTCCATTTCATGGCCAAATAATATTCCATTGTATGGCTATCCAACATTTAGTTTATTCATTAATCAGTTTATAGATGTTTCCACATTTTGGCTGTTGTGAATAATGCTACTACAAACATTTATGTACAAGTTTTTGACACAAAAGGCTGCATATTATGTTATTTCATTTGTATGAAATGTCAGGAATAGACAAACGCATACAGAAAACAGATTATTGATTGTAAGGGCTTGGAGAAAGGAGATTTGGGAGTGTTTGCTCAACAAATACAGGCTTTCCTTTTGGATAAAATGTTCTGGAATGTGAAAGGGGATAGTGGCAGTCATTGACAAAAAAATTTTCTTGAACTAGATGGTGGTGATAGTTGCACAATGCTCAGAATATACTAAATATCACTAAAGGTAAATTTTATATTATGTGTATTTAACTGCAAACAAAATTAGTAAGAAGTGAAAATTTTCCAAATATATATGAAGAAGGAAATGCATCAACTACTTCTTTATTCTCAATCCCTGATGTAGCCAGTGTTAGTCTACTCTGTTATTGTTTGTTTCTTATAAAATTAAGATCATATAATACACATGACCAACCAGTTTGTTTTTCATTTGATGGTTTATTATAGACATTGTAGTGTATTCAAATTCAAGTATTTCTTTTCATGACAGCTGTATTTTTTAAAGTAAGGGTATTCTGTAACTTATATAATTCCTTTACTAATAGGTAATCAGATTTTTCCCCTTATTTTTCCCACTGCTTACTCTGCTAAAATAAATATTTTTTTTTTCATAGTTTAAAGGATCACTGCTTTTATTTCCATGAATTGATTCTCAAAAGAAAGATTTATGAGTCAAATGACATTGAAGAAAAGTATACTTTAATTTTAGAAGTTATTGCCGAGATATTGGGTTTGTTTGTTTTTAACGCTGCAGTTTATACATTCATCAATGATATGCGTGTGTGCTAAGTTGCTTCAGCCAGATCTGACTCTTTGTGATACTATGGATGATAGCCTGCCAGGATCCTCTGCCCGTGGGGATTCTCCAGGCAAGAATACGGAAGGGGTTGCCATGCCCTCCTTCAGGGGATCTTCCCCACCCAGAGATCAAACCCCCATCTCTTATGTCTTCTGTACTGGCAGGTAGGTTCTTTACCACTAGCATCACCTGGGAAGCCCCATCCATGATACAAAATATCCCTAAATATTCTTCTAAATTTTGATCAATTTGATGAGCAAAAATGTCATTGATTTTTATTTTAATATGCAGTTCCCTGGCCATTAATGAGGTTAAATATTTCTCATAAGTTTATTTGTTATTAGGTGTAATTTATTCTAGGAATTACTTATTTATTGTGTTTTTTTTTTTTTGTCAATTTTTTCCCTATTGAAATTTTTCTTATTAATTTACTGGAGACATTTCAAAATGCTTTTTGCATAAGGTTGCAGACAAGGAATGAAGTTATTTATTTACTTTCCATATAGATGTGCATGCATGCTTAGTTTCTCCAGTCATGTCTGACTCTTTGCAACCCTATAGACTGTAGCCCACCAGGCTTCTCTGTCCATGAGATTCTCTAGGCAAGAATGCTGGAGTGGGTTGCCATGCCCTGCTCCAGGGGATCTTCCCGACCCAGGGATCCAACCTGATCTCCTGTGTCTCCTGCATTGCAGGCAGGTCCTTTACCACTGAGCCACTGGAACAAAGAACAATTGTTAAACAGTCTTTTGTTAAAAGGGCTCTTCTTTCCTATCAAATTATTTTGGTACCTTTTTTGAAAATCAGTTATCATATATGTGAAATTCTTCTGGACTTTCCATTCTGTTCCATGCATCTGTTTTGTAGGCAAACACAATACTCTAATGATTACTATAGCTTTATAATAAGTGTTGAAAACAGATTTTGTGACCCTAACAAATTTGTTCTGTTCACATTGTTTCAGTGATCTTAGGTTATTTGAAATTTCATATTAATTTTAAAATCAATTTAAGCCTGCTGGGATAATGATTAGCATGATGTTAAATGTATACAACAATTAGGAGATAATGAACTCGTTCACAGAATTGTGTCTTTTTATCTATGAGCACAGTCTGCTTCCCATCATCTCTTCATCCTTGGACCCAGGAAGATGGATAAAGAGCAATGCGGGAATTATGCATTGAATCTTAAAGCTTCTGCTCAAATGTGGCACATGTGGCACAAAACTTCTGCCCATATTATGTTGAATAAATAAGTCATGTTTCCAAGGCTTTGGTTAAAAAAAAAAAACAAAACAAAAAAATGGGAATTATGCTCTTCTTACAGCAATGGAGGGTCTCTGAAGAGATAAACTAAGTAGAATTATTTAATTTAATAATTTCCTGCCTTCAAATGCTCTCTTCTCAAATCATCTGTATAAATCCTTACAAAATATTGATTTCAAGTCACCATAACTGCCTATAGTCTTACAATGAGCCATTATCGTCTCTTACATCAAATCATATTTTAGAGTGGCATTCTTATTCTTCTAAACTGCTAGCTGAATATCTTGTTCCTGCAAATAAGTTCCACTATTTCATTTCCCACATACTTTTTTCCCTTACCAAGCGAAATTTTAGTTTTCATTATAGGTCAAGTTCATGATATTTCTTCTGTAAGAACATATTCTTGATTGATTAAGCACACTGCAATTTTTCCCTTATCTAAAATCCAGTGCACTCTTTATCTCTAAGAATTGGTTGAAAACTTGATATATTTGACTGCACTGTTTCACAAATTGTTTTATTTATGAGTGTTCAGTAACTCCAAAAAATTATACATTACTTAAAGCATAAATAAATGTTCCTGGATTTTATTCTCCCATGGCCTCTAGAACAAGGCTAGATAATCAAGAGTGCTCATTAAAATTTGTTGGCATCTCCTTCTACCTTCTAAATGTTGACTTTTCCAACTTCCATCCCCTGAATCTCTCAGGTCCAGGTAAAAACAATCATTGTAAATTCCCATGAGAAAATTAATATATCTTCCTGTTGTGAACTAAATCATACCACTGTTGTTGTTCAAAAGATCCCATTGAAATATGATTTCTTGGTCAATTCCCAAGTCCCTACAACATCCATTTTATCTACAGCTGCTACACAGCTAATGATTCACCTAGGTCATTTATTTATATTTAAAACTAACTCCTCTACATTCTCCGTCAGAGCCTACTCAACACTGTGTATACTATAAAGCCTTGATTCTGCTAGAGATCTGGTAAGCAAAAGTGCTCTTTTCTTTTTTTCGTGTGTCTTTCCTACTTCCACCTTCTAATTCTGGAGGATTAGGTCATTAAAACAGTTTGCATATGTTGGCATATATGAAGGGAGAATTCAAACAGAAGTGGGACTAAGCCTTAAGGCTTATTCTCATTGAAGTGATATGATATATCCTGTAGAAGACAAGGTAAAATTTTAATTCATGTAATTATGTAATCACAAATATTTGTAGGAGGAACATACTCCTATTTAAGGAAAAAGAGAAATAGAGAAGCAGTTAAATGCCTTTCTTTGGGGTAGTGGCTATATTGCAATATACTTGATACTCAGTCTTGTTCAGTTCAGTTCAGTTCAGTCACTCTTTGTGACCCCATAGGCTGCAGCATGTCAGACTTCCCTGTTCATCACCACCCTGGAGTTTGCTCAAACTCATGTACATCGAGTCAGTGAGGCTATCCAACCATCCCATCCTCTGTTGTTCCTTTCTCCTCCTGCCTTCAATCTTTCTCAGCATCAGAGTCTTTTCAAATGAGTCAGTTCTTCCCATCAGGTGGCCAAAGTATTGGAGTTTCAGCTGCATCAGTCCTTCCAATGAATAGTCAGGCCTGATTTCCTTTAGGATGGACTGGTGTTGGATCTCCTTGCAGTCCAAGGGACTCTCAAGAGTCTTCTCCAACACCACAGTTCAAAAGCATCAGTTCTTTGGTGCTCAGCTATGTTTATAGTCCAACTCTCACATCCATACATGACTACTGGAAAAACCATAGCCTTGACTAGATGGACTTTTGTTGGCAAAGTAATGCCTCTGCTTTTTAATATGCTGTCTAGGTTCGTCATAACTTTTCTTCCAAGAAGTAAGCATCTTTTAATTTTATGGCTGCAGTCATCACCTGTAGTGATTTTGGAGCCCCCCAAAATAAAGTCTGTCATGGTTTCCACTGTTTCCCCATCTGTTTCCCATGAAGTGATGGGACCAGATGCCATGATCTTAGTTTTCTGAATGTTGAGCTCTAAGCCAACTTTTCACTTTCATCAAGAGGCTCTTTAGTTCTTCTTCTCTTTCTGCCATAAGGGTGGTGTCACCTGAATATCTGAGGTTATTGATGTTTCTTCTAGCAATCTTGATTCCAGCTTGTGCTTCATCCAGTCCAGGATTTCTCATGATGTACTCTGCATATAAGTTAAATAAGCAGGGTGACAATATACAGCCTCGATGTACTTCTTTCCCTATTTGGAACCAGTCTGTTGTTCCATGTCCAGTTCTAACTGTTGCTTCCTGATCTGCATACAGGTTTCTCAAGAGGCAGGTCAGGTGGTCTGGTATGCCCATCTCTTTCAGAATTTTCCACAGTTTGTTGTGGAAAACAGTTTGTTGACTGTGATCCACACAGTCAAAGGCTTTGGCATAGTCAATAAAACAGAAGTAGATGTTTTTCTGGAACTCTCTTGCTTTTTCATGATCTAGCAGATGTTGGCAATTTGACCTCTGGTTCCTCTGCCTTTTGTAAATTCAGCTTGAACATCTGGAAGTTCGTGGTTCACATACTATTGAATTCTGTTTTGGAGAATTTTGAGCATTACTTTGCTAGTGTGTGAGATGAGTGCAATTGTGCAGTAGTTTGAGCATTCTTTGGCATTGCCTTTCTTTGGGACTGGAATGAAAACTGACCTTTTCCAGTCCCGTGGCCACTGCTGAGTTTTCCAAATTTGCTGGCATATTGAGTGCAGCATTTTCACAGCATCATCTTCTAGGTTTTGAAATAGCTCAACTGGCATTCCATCACCTCCACTAGCTTTGTTCGTAGAATGCTTCCTAAGGCTCACTTCACTTTGCATTCCAGGCTGTCTGGCTCTAGGTAAGTGATCATACCATCATGATTATCTGGGTCATGAAGATCTTTTTTTGTATAGTTCATCTGTGTATTCTTGCCACATCTTCTTAATAACTTCTGCTTCTGTTAGGTCCGTACTATTTCTGTTCTTTATTGTGCCCGTCTTTGCATGGAATGTTCCCTTGATATCTCTAATTTTCTTGAAGAGATCTCTAGTCTTTCCCATTCTATTGTTTTCCTCTATTTCTTTGCATTGATCACTGAGGAAGGCTTTCTTATTTCTCTTTGCTGTTCTTTGGAACTCTGCATTCAAATGGGTATATCTTTCCTTTTCTCCTTTGCCTTTTGCTTCTCTTCTTTTCACAGCTATTTGTAATGCTTCCTCAGACAACCATTTTCCTTTTGCATTTCTTTTTCTTGGGAATGGTCTTGATCACTGCCTTCTGTACAATGTCATGAACCTCCATCCATAATTCTTCAGGCACTCTATCAGATTTAATCCCTTGAATCTATTTCTCACTTCCACTGTATAATCATAAGGGATTTGATTTAGGTCATACCTGAATGGTCTAGTGGTTTTCCCTACTTTCTTCAATTTAAGTCTGAATTTGGCAATAAGTAGTTCATGATCTGAGTGACAGTCAGCTCTCAGTCTTGTTTTTGCTGACTTTATAAAACTTAGTTTGGGTAAATATCAACAAAACTAATTTTCTCTGTGTTTCTGGTGGGTCTCAATCAGATGAATTTTATCCATAAATATGTTAATAATTCTCTATAAATTTATGAGCTTTTGCAACTGTCAACTTAAGTCTGTCCATAACGTTGCTTAAGAGCCCATGTCACTTATATGAGATATAATTTTTAATGTTCTTTCATGATGGATAACCTTATGGAAATCCATACTTTCAGTATGGATAAGTTTCTAAATGACTAAACCTGTGTGTGTGTATGTGTGTGTGTGTGTGTGTGTGTGTGTGTGTGTATGCATTTAACACACAGTCAATTCAGAGTAAGTGCTTCCTTAATGTGAGTTCTTATCTTTAAAATTGCACATGCTAATCTCATTTGGATTTCCACTAGCACTAGGAAGGAAAGTGTTATTTTCAACATCTATGACTTAAGTGGTATTCCACCACAATCCCTAATATCCTACTTTTCAAATCAATATAGCCAATGAAGGTGGAAAGAATACTAAAGATAAGTTTTCCTAGAGGAAGCAAAGTCTATGAAAATGAATCTGGGAAACAGAGCCTTCACTTCAATAGAATCATGTTTTCTCTTGAATTTTTTTCTTTTTCTTTGATATAGGTTTCCAACTATCAGTTAGGACGATGGATGTGGCGAACGAGTCTACAGTTTCTGGTTTTGTTTTGCTAGGACTCTCTAAATCCTGGAAACTACAGACATTTTTCTTTGTGGTGTTTTCGCTGTTTTATGTGGCAACAATGGTGGGTAATAGCCTCATAGTCATCACAGTGATAGCTGACTCTCATCTGCACTTCCCCATGTACTTCCTGCTCACCAACCTTTCCATCATTGATATGTCTCTTGCTTCCTTTGCAACCCCTAAGATGATCACAGACTACCTCAGTGGACACAAAACCATCTCCTTTGATGGTTGCATCACCCAGATATTTTTTCTACACCTTTTTACTGGCACTGAGATTATTTTACTAATGGCTATGTCTTTTGATAGGTATATTGCAATATGCAAGCCTCTCCACTATGCTTCAATCATAAGTCCCCAGATGTGTGTTGCCCTTGTGGTGGTCTCCTGGGTTGTAGGAGTCATGCATTCCATGAGCCAGGTCATATTCGCTTTCACATTGCCATTCTGTGGTCCCAATGAGGTAGATAGCTTTTTCTGTGACCTTCCTGTGGTGTTCCAACTAGCATGTGTAAATACTTATGTCCTGGGCCTCTTTATGATCTCAACCAGTGGCATCATTGCCTTGTCCTGCTTTATTCTTCTATTCAGTTCTTATGTTATTGTCTTGGTAACTATCAGAAATCATGCTTCAAAAGGAACATCTAAGATTCTTTCTACCTGCACAGCTCATTTCATTGTTGTCTTCATGTTCTTTGGCCCCTGCATCTTCATCTATATGTGGCCACTAAGCAGTTTTCTGATAGACAAGATTCTATCTGTGTTTTATACCATCTTCACTCCCATTCTGAACCCAGTCATCTATACTTTGAGAAATCAGGAAGTGAAAACAGCCATGAGGAAACTGAAGAATAAGCTTCTAAATTCTAACAAGGCAACTCCATTGCATTATTTTTAGTTTTAACATCTAGTTTTATTCCTGGGTATTAATTGCCACATTTTTTGTGCACACAGCACACGTTAGGCTTTTATTTCTCAAGTTATTATCAACTTGAAATTGCCAAAATTTGTGAAATCACAAGTTCATGTTAAAACTATCCTCATACATGTATTTTAAATACATTTTAAATTTCAGAAAAGCAAGCTGACAGAAGCAAATTTTTCCAGAAGCAAAGAATATCTATAAAAATGTTAAGAGTGATTGTTTCAGTTAGGAAATTCAATATTAGCATTCTATTCATTGGAAAAGAGGAATAGAAAATGAGAAGTATTGATCAAACGCTAACTAGAAGATAATGACATTTACATACAACTAACAACTGAGCTACTCAGAGAACTCTAAAGTATGACAAATTAGTGAATTTCTGTAAGCCTTATAAATTCAATACTGGTATAGGAGTAACCTCTGATCAATAAGCAATGATTATCTATGCACATTCCTGACATTACTACTTAACATTTAAACAAATTTGTGAGTTCTATTAAAGAAAGTCTGAGTATGTTTCATTATAAATTTTGATGAAGTCCAAAGTGAGTGCTGTAAGTAGACACTCACTTTTAGCTAATAAGAAACACATTCATGATAACTCCTTCTGATAACACAGACTGAAAAAAGAGGCTAGAAAATTCTATGAGTAGAAGATATTATGAAATGAGTTTCAAAACACCACACTTTGCTTCATACAGACCCTAAGGTCAGTTTAATGCCTGGAAAGTTAAAACTAGAATGAAATGAAAGATACAGTATATGATAGTGAATTAGTGGAAAGTTTATGCTTTTCTTTGAAGTATTATATTGTTTTATACTTTTGTTAAATTACTTCTTCCTCTTAATATTTGGATGCAAAAATAAGAAATTTGTGATTAGTTATACAATGTCAATGTAATAAGTGTACTTCTGTCAGGAAAGTTTTTTTTTTTTTTTCTAATACTTTTAAGTAAGTGCTAGGTTCAAAATTAGGTTGAAGGTACACAAGGTATCACTACCACCTGCTGGTCGATACTGGAAATGCAGGCATTGAAAGACTTGCCATCTCCTGGACCCTTTACTTTGCAAATCATTGGCTTTGTTGATGGCAAATCTTAAAGAATTAACTGTTATTTGGAATTTACTAAATTATACTTATAAAATATGGTGTCCAATATATTATACAATTTGTATTTTCAAGAGGAAAGATCAGTTGCCACCACAGTGTTTGATAAATATCAAGTTGTTATTCTTTTCTGGCATTATTGAACAGAGAAAACCAAGAATTATATATGCATTAAATGCCATTAACAAGAGAGAATTTAAGAAAATGAAATTCTTAACTTTTCATTTTAAGCCAAATGATGAGAAATATGTTTTTCTTCCTTAGTGTGTGTTTTTTATTTTATTAATTAAAGTATTAAACAAAGGGATGCTTACAGTTTGAAAGTGTGATATTGTGTTTAAACTAGGCATTTTTGAAACTATTGAATAAATCATCTGCAGTATTAACACAAGAATAAAATCTGTCTATTGCTGCAGAATAATAGCATAATTCTATTTGAAATAGGGATCAGTTCAGTTCAGTTCTGTCTCTCAGTCATGTCCTACTCTTTGCGACCCCATGAATCGCAGCACGCCAGGCCTCCCTGTCCATCACAAACTCCAGGAGTTTACTCAAACTCATGTCCATCGAGTCGGTGATGCCATCCAGCCACCTCATCCTCTTTCATCCCCTTCTCCTCCTGCCCCCGATCCCTCCCAGCATCAGGGCCTTTTCCAACGAGTCAACTCTTCTCATGAGGTGGCCAAAGTATTGGAGTTTCAGCTTCAGCATCAGTCTTTCCAGTGAACACCCAGGACTCATCTCCTTTGGGATGGACTGGTTGGATCTCCTTGCAGTCCAAGGGACTCTCAAGAGTCTTCTCCAACACCACAGTTCAAAAGCATCAATTTTTCGGCGCTCAGCTTTCTTCACAGTCCAACTCTCACATCCATACATGACCACCGGAAAAACTATAGCCTTGACCAGACGGATCTTTGTTGGCAAAGTAATGTCTCTGCTTTTTAATATGCTATCTACGTTGGTCATAACTCTCCTTTCAAGGAGTAAGCGTCTTTTAATTTCATGGCTGCAGTCACCATCTGCAGCAATTTTGGAGCCCCCAAAAATAAATAAGGATAGAGATGGACAAATTCTGGTTGTATGCATAAATTTTCTCTGTTTCAGTTACATGTGCAAATATGTTCAAGATTAAGGAACTCATTTATATAGAATTTTTATATCTGTTGTTCTAGAAATGCTCCAAGTAATGCTTTCAAATAATATCTTTATTTGAACAGGAATTATGTTTTTAAATGAACTGCTTTTTGCAGGATAAAACTGTGGAGTCTTTTTAAAGGGATGTCATCAATCTTCAGTGCTTATGTGGATAATTCTAAAACCCAAGGGTATTTGCCAAACTCTCAACAGTATAACTCATCAACAGATAACTCTGTAAGGCAAGTCAATAATGAAATTGAGTAGTTGGATTGATAGTAAGTTTGTCTAGCTGAGAATGAAAAGGACCATAGATAGCCTCTGGACAACTTCCATATATAACGAGAACTACCACTTTCTCTGATGGCTCAGCATGAGGAGTCATCATACAAGATACTTCTACACATTACATAAACACTAAAATCATAATTAGGAGCCACATCTTGATTATTTTATCGCCGTGTCTCCTCAACATGCTGCTGACACCCTTTAACCAAGGGTAAGTACAATCTAATGGCCACAGGCTCCTGAAACAGGAAAGATGGTGCCATTTGCCACTAGGGCATCTAAAGGCAGAAATAATGTTTTATAAAGCATGCTAGATGAAGAGATACCAGCTAGTATAAACATACCAGGTTGAGGATAGCTTTAAATGATCTGAATTTCCAATAACACATTTGAGGGAACATCAGGAGATGGAGAATTTACAAAAGTATGTTGACAAACAACTTCATATTCCCTTAGGTGTTCGGGAAGCTTGGCCATACCAAATGTATGAGTTCTTAAAAATTGTAAGAAGCTGTTTAGTACAAGTAAGCAATATTATCAAACGCAGGTGAAAAAAAAAACTGTAAAAGTCAGGTCTAGATGAAATGACAAAATGTAAATTGTCATATATGAAGGAATTGGATATACATAATGACAATAAAATCCATAAATGATATACACTTTATATACTTCCAAAAATATTTGAGGAAGATTTCAAAATATTATACAGTGTGATGATGGTGGGTTTACATTGAAGGCTAAGGTTTAGACCCCTCCTCTGCATGCATTTCTTCAAAAGCCCTGGAATGGATCCCAGCAACAGCTTGTTCATAATTTTGACTCTTTTTTTCTTATAGAAGTCACCTTATATTACATTAACTTTCGGCTCTGCAGAACCTGAATCTACCCTGAGTGTAGAAGTTAGACTTCTACAAAAATGTTGGACTTGGGCATGTTTCTACCAGGGCTAAAAGCCTGTTATACTGCTTGTTGGTGCTGTAAACTTGGGCCAGATGCCTAATGTACCTTTGCCTCAGTTTCTGCATCTGTAAAAGGACATGGTAATGGTACCTACATCACAGAGTTTTTTAAGGGATAAAGGAAGTTATTCATATAAAGCACATAATATGCATTCAATACATGTTCTTAAAGTATAATTCTAAACAACTCTGGGTATTTTTAAGGAACTTGGTACTCTACTGAGCTAACAATTGACATGTTTAATTTGATAAGTAAATTTTTATTTTATAAATTTAAAATATTTGTGTCTGTATTGTTATTTTTGTTGTTCAGTTGCTAAGTTGTATCTGACTCTTCGCAACCCCATGGACTGTGGCCTGCCAGGCTCCTCTGTCCCTGGGATTTCCTAGGCAAGAATACTGGAGTGGGTTGCCATTTCCTCCTCCAGTAAATCTTCCCGACCCAGGGATTGAACCCACATCTCCTGTATTGGCAAGTGGATTCTTTACCACTGAGCTACCAGGAAGCTCCTTATGTTTGTATATATGTGCATAAAATTAATGTGTATTAATTAACTAGGAAAATTAAACGTAACTTCCACTAGAAAAATACACTGGTTCTTATATTAATTCAAACCTCTAGAAACATGTTTTTCTCACTGCTAATAATTTTTGTGAATCAAGAGAACTTCTAAATTGTTGTTTAACTACTATGTGATTGCTTGTTTACAATGCATAATTATTAAATAATTAATTTTAGACTGTATTTTCACCACAATTATGGCCGGAATAAGAAAGGTGATGTTTGATCCTCTGTATTATTAAGGTGAAGACATAGATAAATGCACAGAGTAGTGAATGCTAACTTAGATAAATATAACTTGTATATGAACTTGCATTTATGTGAGGAATTTTTCTACATTGATAAAGGCATGGGATAATGTGATTACTGGACTCTGGTGCCAAGTGGAATAAGTTCTTGGTAGATGCTATCATTTCAACATGTTTATACTCTTTGTAGATGTGTTTCCAAACTTAAACAATGACCAAAAACAATGAAAAGCAAAATAACCTTGTTTTTCAAATGAGCTTTTAAACAAAACACTTAAAGCAAAATTGACGAGAAAGTTGAAATAACCCTATTCTCTTCTCATGTTTTCCTTATTACTATTTTACTTGGTTATTTTTGGATGCATGTATCCAGATGGGAAACAAGGAGGAAAAAGCAGTCATGTAAATCTAATTCATGTGAACTTCTTGCTTTTTTATATTTTACTCTGGCAATTTACTCTCAGATGCCAATGAAATCCACTGAGCAATTTGACAGTCTTTTTTATGTGCTCCAGTAATGATGATTAATTTATAAAGGTCAGTGTACTTCTTATTGTGAATTATGTTCAATGTTATTAGTTATACCATGAGGCAAATATGCACAACTTATGACGGAGTCAGAAGAACCAACATCCAAATAAGTTTGGAACTGTGACATGGATCATGGGTTGATGCAATCTGCATGGTTGCTGGTATAATTTAGTTGACATTTTATCTGCTTCTTTCTGATTTTTTGTTAAATACAAACATATATACATACACACATACACAGATCCCAACATCTATTAATAGCATGTGCTAAAATATCATGTTTGTGTTTTATATTTTACTCTGGTAAGTTACATTGCTAGTGTAGGGAGATTTACATCTACTATCTCTTTAAAATTTACTTTGTTATTAAAGAAAATATTTAGGCCTAGAGGTTCCAGTTTTTTTTCTACCTCTAGTAGCCTTTTTATGGCTACTAATCTCTAGCCTATCACTGATTTGCCTGACCTGGTTGTTTTGCCTTAGAATTGTGCTAAGACCCTGAAGCCATCAATAAAAGTAAAATTTTCCCCTTTTCATCATCCACCACCCACTAAAGGAAACTGAAAGGAGAAAGTGTATCTTAGACTGAAAATACTAGGGCTTGAAAGGACACTTAAAAATTTGTTTTAATCCAATTAAATATCTATCTATTAACTTTTTCATCTTGTCTGGTATAATTATATTGCTTAGCCTTCAGTGAAGAAAACAGAAACCACTGCTCCCCATTGCTTCCTATAGCTTGCATTACCACCTGAACTACCCCCGACTCCCCAACCAGATCTGTGGAAAAACTGTCCTCCATGAAATCAGTCCCTGCTGCCCAAAAGGGTGTGGATCACTGCATTCAGTTCAGTTCAGTCACCCAGTTGTGTCCGGCTCTTTGTGACCCCATGGACTGCAGCACGCCAGGCATCCCTGTTCATCACAAACTGCCGGAGATTGCTCAAACTCATGTATTTCGAGTCAGTGAGGCTATCCAACCATCTCATCTTCTGTCGTCCCCTTTTCCTTCTGCCTTCAATCTTGCCAAGCATCAGGGTCTTTTCCAATGAGTCGGTTCTTCGCATCAGTTCAG